>NC_084796.1:67537639-67837639 GCF_963169125.1 Humulus lupulus
ATATATATGTGAGAACCACATTATTATGTGGGTAGGTCTATAGAGCACGACTCGAGGCGAGCCTAGGGCTAGTTAGCGGGGAAAAGTCACAACAGGGCTTAATAGTTGACTTTGGATAAGTCAAGGGTATTTTAGGTATTGTGTAGCTATTTAGACTATCGGGTTATGAAAATAAATATATGGAGATATATTTGAGGTTAGGAAGTCTAGGCGGGAATATTGGGGAATTTTACCATTTTGCCCTCTGGGACGTTTCCGGCACCCCGAGCCTTGGGATTAACTTAGCAAGTAAGACAAACTTAAGGAAATTAGTAGACAAAAATATTAGACCGACTCTTTCTCAGCCCTTCTCTTTACTCTCTCATTCAAGGAAACACAAAGAGGAAACCATTGAGAATTTAGTGAATCAAGCTGGGAATTTCTGAGAATTGAGGTGGGGATTTGGAGGCTTAGCTCAAGAATTAATCAAGGACTAAATCAGGGCTAAGGTAAGCATTTAATTTCCTTTTCTGTGGTAAGAAATTCTGGGTTTTGGTTGGGTTTTGAGGTAAATATGGTTTTGATGTTTAAAGACAGAATTAAGGAGGAAAGCTTGGGAATTAGCTTGGTTTGGGCTTGGTGAAGTGGTCCAGCAGAAGAGGTAAGTCTCAATTCATGATTTAGAAGTTTTAATTTGGGATTGAATGACTGGTTTGAGTGTTTATAGCTCTTGAGTTTGAGAAATTGAAAAGAGAATTCTAGTGTGTGTTAGGCTGGGATTTCTATGGAATTATGTTGCTTAAGTCATGCTAAAAGTGTTGGGATTGTTGGGTGTTGAAGTAGGGAGCTTAAGGGTGGTTTTGGCAAAGGTTTCAAGCCTAGAAATGGTGGGAATTCTGGGTTCGAAGGGAAGGGTCGCAACTCTGTTCTAGAGCGCTGCGACCCTAGGATGAAGATGAGCCAAGGAGGCTCGGCCAGGGGTGAGCGTCGCGGGGCGTGTCTTTGCCCAGGGTGGTCCTTGGTTCTGTTTTGAGGCTAAGACTACGGCTAAACTTCAAGGGCCACAGCCCTTAGTTGTGCACTTGAACTTTTGGGGATTTTAGGCATGGGAATGTGGTCTAGTATGCTCGGGATTGATTTCACCACCGTGCTTGGTGGAAATCGAATTCCCAGAAGTTAGTTTTGTAACTGGAAACCTATATTTGAGTATTAAAGGAACCCTATACATTGGTTGTGACTAGGTGATAAAAGCTTAGGCTCGGGAAAGGATCGTGCTTGAGGAGTGTTGCTCATAAACAATAACCGTAAAGACTAAAGGTAAGAAAACTGCACCTGGTTAAATATATGTGACGGGACCAAGGGTTCCCTATTGTGAATGCTTGAAAAGAGGGTATTATGCCATGCAAGCTATTCAGTGAACCAACGGCCTAAGGGTTCCAAGGGTTACACTAGCGCACAGGGCGCGGCTCGGCCACTGGTAGCCGAGGACAACTTAATATGCACTGAGCTTGGTTTAAGTGAGCCGGAGTCAGTGGGTTAAACAGAGGGTGCGGCCTAAGTTGTCGGCCCTGATTATTATGTGATATAAATGTTATAGGTGTTTGATTGCATCCTTGACTCTGAATATAGGTTGCTTGACTATTGTGGATTATTTGATGAGAGTTCATGCTTAGTGAGTTTGTTATCTGTTTCTACTGTTTGTGTTGCACATGTTTTCTTGCTGGGCCTTGGCTCATGGGTGCTACATGGTGCCGATAAAGGAAAGGGCAAGTTGGATCAGCCTTGATTGGAGAGCTCAGCAGGCGGAATGTACATGACCAGCTGCTCAGCTGCCACAGTTGAGGTTTAGGCAGGGACGCGAGACCCAGAGATTGTCTATTTTGCCTTAGTATGGCTTACCTGTGTCTATATACTTTTGGAAGTCTGTAAATCAACTGTCAACTCTGCTCCTTTTGGGATTCTGTGTTTATAACAGTTTAATTATATAAAATGATTCTTTTAAGACCAAAACCTTTTTAACCCTAGTTCTTACATGTTTAATGACATGTTTTCAAATTAATCACTTGATTAGCAAGTCTTGCACCTTTAAAAGTACACAGTGTAGCGGTCTTGGCTATCCAGGGCATTACAACTTGGTATCAGAGCGTCCTTGGTTTAAGGGTTCCTGAAGACAGGCTGGACATGTACATTCGCTGCCAGAGACAAGCTCAAATCATGGTTCGGTAATGTGTATATGTGTTTATGTGCTTATGAGCTTGAAATGAGCTATGAATGCTGTTATTTACTGGATTATTAGGAAGCATGAGATACTGATACGGCCTGGCCCTTGATTGTTGTGTGGAAATATTGAGGCATGTTTATTAACATCGTCGTGCATGTAAATGAATATTTGGATGATTAATTGTATATAGTGTATGGGTGAATGCCTGTTTTATAGCTAATGTGAAATGAGATTGGAGACTTGCTTATTAGCAGCCAGTGCATGAGAATGGATGCTTATATGCTGATTGTTTGTCATTGGTTATGTTCTATTGATGAACTTTGGAGAAGTTCTTTACCCTGTCATCATGGTCTGACTGCCGAGTCGTTATTTGCAGATTGACTTGGATAGCTATGCGTCCAAGAAAATCTACACGACTAGCCGGCACTAGGTCCAGGACTGGGAGTGATGATCAGGACTAGAATCCTCCGCCAGTCCCCGAGAACTGGTAGCAGTTAATGGCAGATATGCAGGCTCGATTACAGAGTCAAGATGAGAAGATTTGTATCCTGCGACAGCAGGCTCCATCAGGGAGTGCTGCCCCTATTGTACCACATGCAGTGGCACCAGTTGTGCAATCAGGGGAGGTTGGTAACACATGGGAGCCGTTATAGGAGCAGTTTAGGAAGCAGCAACCCCCAATCTTTGAGGGTGGACCAGATTCACTGAAAGTCGAGCAATGGCTAACTATGATCACCACAATTCTGGATTTTATGAGAGTAGAGGGGCATGATAGAGTGGCCTGTGCCACTTATATGTTGAGAGAGGATGCCCGCATTTAGTGGGAAGTGGCATCGCAGACCAGGGATGTTACTACTCTGAGTTGGGAAGGTTTTAGAGACTTGTTCGGTCAGAAGTACTACAATATTGTTGTTAGAGCAGCAAAGGTTAATGAGTTCATGAGTCTTATGCAGGGCAATATGACTGTTACTGAATATGCCCTAAAGTTTGATAGGCTTGCAAAGTTTGCTCCAGATCTTGTGCCTACTGATGCTGCTAGGCAAGATTGATTTATCAGGGGGCTGAATGCTATGATAGCCCAGGATGTCAGAATCACAATGGTACCTGGAGGAACAACTTATGCCCAAGCCGTTGAGAAGGCCCTTACCGCTGAGGAAGTGGAGAACAAGATATGGAGGGAGAGTGCAGTGAGGCGTGAGGGTCGCAGAGCGGTGCCTCCTTATTCAGGGACAGGTAGGGGCGGAGGCCCCAGCGACTTCAAGAGAAAGACTCCTGACACTTCGACCGCTGCTGGTCCTGATAGGAGGGGTCGGGGTTGTTAGGGTGTCCGTCAGGGTGGCGATGAGACATGGCGGACCTATCCAGAGTGCCCGAGGTGTAGAAGACGCCATCTGGGCGAGTGTCGGGCTAAGGCATGCTTTGTGTGTGGGATAGTAGGGCATCTCAGGAAAGACTACCCAATGGTGAAGAAAGGTGAAGTAGGAAAGGTGGATAGCTTGACTCCAGCTCGAGTATTCACCTTGACCCAGGCAGAGGCTGAGGCTAGTCCCTCAGTAGTGATAGGTCAGCTTTCTAGTGTTGGCTTTCCTTTTACAATATTGATTGATTCTGGTACTACACATTCCTTTGTTTCTAGTAGAGTGATTGATAGATTGTGTACACCTAGTGAGTATCGGACTGCAGGGTTTGGGACTTTATTTCCTACAGGGAAACTAGTAGTTTCTAGGAGATGGATTAGTGCACTGCCAGTGATGGTTGATGGTAGGGAACTTTTGGTTGATTTGATTGAGCTAGATATGGAGGATTTTGATATGATCTTAGGGATGGATTGGTTGGTTAGGTATGGGGCTACGATTGACTGTAGGAAGAAGATGGTTACTTTTGAGCTTGAGGGCGAGGACCCTTTTGTCTTTGTGGGTACGGTGTCTGGACCCCGCGTACCCATGATTTCAGCATTGAGAGCCAGAGACTTGTTGCAGGGGGGATGCATAGGTTTTCTGGCCAGTGTGGTGGATACTGCTAGAGCTATGCCGGTAGGGCCGGGAGAGACCAGATTGGTGTGTGAGTTCTTAGATGTATTCCCTGAGGATCTGCCAGGGTTGTTGCCGCGCAGGGAGATTCAATTTGAGATTGAATTGGCACCAGGGACAAAACCAGTATCTAGAACACTGTACAGAATGGCACCAGCAAAATTGAAAGAGTTAAAGATACAGTTGCAAGAACTTCTAGATTTGGGATTCATCAGGCCTAGTTATTTTCCATGGGGCGCTCCAGTGTTGTTTGTTAAGAAGAAGGATGGGACTTTGAGGATGTGCATAGATTATAGAGAATTGAACAAGTTAACTATCAAGAATAAGTACCCTCTACCAAGGATTGATGACTTATTCGATCAGCTGCAGGGAAAGACGGTGTTCTCAAAGATCGATCTTCGATCTGGTTATCACCAGCTGAGGATCAAGGATGAGGATATATCGAAGACGACCTTTCGAACACGGTATGGGCATTATGAGTTCTTGGTCATGTCTTTTGGTTTGACCAACGCCCCAGCAGCCTTCATGGACTTAATGATCAGGGTGTTCAAGGACTTCTTGGATCAATTCATCATTGTCTTCATCGACGACATTTTAGTATACTCCAGTGCAGAGGCAGAGCATGAGCAGCATCTCTGACAGGTTTTGCAGAGGTTGAGGGAGCATCAATTTTACGCTAAGTTTAAGAAGTGTAAGTTTTGGTTACCAGAGGTGACTTTCCTTGGACACATAGTAAGGGCAGAAGGGATTAAGGTGGATCCGTCCAAGGTAGAAGCAGTAAGGGATTGGCTGAGGCCAAGGAACGCCTCGGAGGTGCGAAGTTTCCTTGGGTTGGCCGGTTATTACAGACGGTTCGTAGAGGGGTTCTCGAAGATTTCTTCACCAATGACGGAGTTGACAAGGAAGAATCAAAAGTTCCTTTGGTCAGAGAACTGTGAGAACAGCTTTCAAGAGTTGAAGCGACGGCTTATTTCTATACCTGTGTTGAGTCTTCCTTTGGAGGAAGGAAAGTTTGTGGTCTACTGTGATGCGTCGAGGATGGGTTTAGGTTGCGTGCTGATGCAGAATGAGAAAGTTATAGCTTATGCATCTTGGCAGCTGAAGGAGTATGAGCAGCGGTATCCGAATCATGATTTAGAATTGGCAGCAGTGGTGTTCGCACTGAAGGTGTGGCACCACTATCTGTATGGGGAGAAGTGCGAGATATACACTGATCATAAGAGTCTGAAGTATTTCTTTACCTAGAAGGATCTGAATATGAGGCAGAGACGTTGGTTGGAGTTGGTTAAGGATTATGATTGTGACATCCTTTACCACCCTGGGAAAGCCAACGTGGTGGCAGATGCGTTGAGCCGGAGGGGCCCAGGACAGTTGTATAGTTCCACCCAGATCTCGAGGGAATTAGCTGATGAGATGGTCAGGCAAGGATACAATTGGTGGCAGGCCAGTTAGCCAATATTACTTTGCAGTCGACCCTGTTAGAGCGGATCAAGGAGGGTCAGTTGGTAGATGTGCAGTTGCAGGAAGTTAGGCAGCATGCCTTAGTGGGGACAGGTAAGGATTATTCAGTTTCTGAGACAGGCTTGCTTCGGTATCAGGGACGGATTTGTGTTCCGACAGATGAGGGAATTAGACGAGAGATACTGGATGAGTCTCACACTACGCCATACTCACTTCATCCGGGTACCACGAAGATGTATCAGAATCTACAGACATTATATTGGTGGCCCAGGATGAAGAAGGATGTGGTAGAGTATGTGTCTAGATGTTTGACATGTCAGCAAGTTAAGGCTGAGCATCAACGACCAGCGGGATTGCTTCAGCCCTTGGGTATCCCAGAGTGGAAATGGGAGGATATTACGATGGATTTTGTAGGAGGATTAACCAGGCCAGTTGGACTTCATGACTTGGTGTGGGTGATAGTGGACGAATACACCAAGTTAGCTCATTTTCTACCAGTGAAGTCGACTTATTCAGTGGAACAGTATGCAGAGCTGTATGTGAGGGAGATCGTTCGTCTCCATGGGGTTCCAAAGTCTATTGTATCTGATCGAGAACCTATCTTTACCTCAAAGTTTTGGGGAGCTCTGCAGAGAGCCATGGGGACTCAATTGAAGTTTAGCACAGCTTTTCATCCTCAAACTGATGGACAGTCTGAGAGGACGATTCAGGTATTGGAGGACATGCTTAGGGCATGTGTGATTGACTTCGAGGGGTCTTGGAGTAAGTATTTACCATTGATTGAATTTTCATATAACAACAGTTATCAGTCCACGATTGGAGTGGCTCCTCATGAGATGTTATATGGAAGAAAGTATAGATCACCTATTCACTGGGATGAGATGGGTGAGAGAAGGTATTTGGGGCCAGACATGGTCCAGAAGACTAATGAGGTTATTGAGAAGATTCGAGCTAAAATGCTTGCTTCGCAGAGTAGGCAGAAAAGCTACGCTGATCCTAGCTTAGGAATGTGGAGTTCCAAGTTGGGGACCACGTGTTTCTACGAGTTTCACCACTGAGAGGTGTGAGGAGATTTGGAGTGAAGGGCAAGCTGAGCCCTTGATTTATTGGACCTTTTGAGATCCTAGAGAGGATTGGACAGGTGGCTTATAGACTGGCCTTGCCACCGTCACTATCAGGAGTTCATAATGTGTTTCACGTCTCCATGTTGCGGAAGTATGTTTCTGATACAACACATGTGTTGAAGTAAGAGGACTTAGAGTTCCAGACAGACTTGTCCTATGAGGAGCGACCAGATCAGATTTTGGATCGGAAGGACAAAGTCTTACGGAACAAGACAATACCATTAGTGAAAGTATTATGGAGGAATAGCAAGGTCGAGGAAGCGACCTGGGAGTTAGAGACACCGATGCGGGATCAGTATCCTGAGCTATTCAGGCAAATTTCGAGGACGAAATTCTCATTAGGAGGGGATAGTTGTAACGATCCCAAATTTGCTAATGAGGCTTAAAGGCCTTGATTAGCGTGCCAGGAGGGCATAATTGGAAAAGATATGGTTTGCATGTATATAATGAATTAATGCATGATTCTATGATTAATAATGTTTGAACGATAATTGATGATAATATGATATATATATGTGATATATGTGAGAACCACATTATTATGTGGGTAGGTCTGCAGAGCATGACTCGAGGCGATCCTAGGGCTAGTTAGCGGGGAAAAGTCACAACAGAGCTTAACAGCTGACTTTGGATAAGTCAAGGGTATTTTAGGTATCGGGTAGCTATTTAGACTATCGGGTTATGAAAATAATTATATGGAGATATATTTGAGGTTAGGAAGTCTAGGCGGGAATATTGGGGAATTTTACCGTTTTGCCCTCGGGGACGTTTCCGGCACCCCGAGCCTTGGGATTAAGACAAACTTAAGGAAATCAGTAGACAAAAATATTAGACTGACTCTTTCTCAGGCCTTCTCTTTACTCTCTCATTCAAGGAAACACAAAGAGGAAACCATTGAGAATTTAGTGAATCAAGATGGGAATTTACGAGAATTGAGGTGGGGATTTGGAGGCTTAGCTCAAGAATTAATCAAGGACTAAATCAGGGCTAAGGTAAGCATTTAATTTCCTTTTCTGTGGTTATAAATTCTGGGTTTTGGTTGGGTTTTGAGGTAAATATGGTTTTGATGTTTAAAGACAGAATTAAGGAGGAAAGCTTGGGAATTAGCTTGGTTTTGGCTTGGTGAAGTGGTCCAGCAGAAGAGGTAATTCTTAATTCATGATTTAGAAGTTTTAATTTGGGTTTGAATGACTGGTTTGAGTGTTTATAGCTCTTGAGTTTGAGAAATTGAAAAGAGAATTCTAGTGTGTGTTAGGCTGGGATTTCTGTGGAATTATGTTGCTTAAGTCATGCTAAAAGTGTTGGGATTGTTGGGTGTTGAAGTAGGGAGCATAAGGGTGGTTTTGGCTAAGGTTTCAAGCCTAGAAATGGTGGGAATTCTGGGTTCGAAGGGAAGGGCCACAGCTCTGTTCTAGAGCGCTGCAGCTCTAGGATGAAGATGAGCCAAGGAGGCTCGGCCAGGGGTGAGCGCCGCGGCGCCCATTGCAAGGGCCACGGTGTGTGTCTTCGCCCAGGGTGGTTCTTGGCTCTGCTTTGAGGCTAGGGCCACGGCTAAGCTTCAAAGGCCATAGCCCTTAGTTGTGCACTTGAACTTTTGGGGATTTTAGGCATGGGAATGTGGTCTAGTATGCTCGGGATTGATTTCACCACCGTGCTTGGTGGAAATCGGATTCTCGGAAGTTAGTTTTGGTAACTGGAAACCTATATTTGAGTATTAATGGAACCCTATACATTGGTTGTGACTAGGTGATAAAAGCTTAGGCTCGGGAAAGGATCGTGCTTGAGAAGTGTTGCTCATAAACAATAACCGTAAAGACTAAAGGTAAGAAAACTGCACCTGGTTGAATATATGTGACGGGACCAAGGGTTCCCTATTATGAATGCTTGAAAAGAGGGTATTATGCCATGCAAGCTATTTAGTGAACCAACGGCCTAAGGGTGCCAAGGGTTACACTAGCGCACAGGGCGCAGCTCGGCCACTAGTAGCCGAGGACAACTTAATATGCACTGAGCTCTGTTTAAGTGGGCGGAAGTCAGTGGGTTAAACAGAGGGTGCGGCCTAAGTTGTCGGCCCTGATTATTATGTGATATAAATGTTATAGGTGTTTGATTTCATCGTTGACTCTGAATATATATTTCTTGACTATTGTGGATTATTTGATGAGAGTTCACGCTTAGTGAGTTTGTTATCTGTTTCTACTATTTGTGTTGCACATGTTTTTTGCTAGGCCTTGGCTCATAGGTGCTACGTGGTGCAGGTAAAGGCAAGGGCAAGTTGGATCAGCCTTGATTGGAGAGCTCAGCGGGCGGAATGTACATGACCAGCTGCTCAACCGCCACGGTTGAGGTTTAGGCAGGGACGCGAGACCCAAAGATTGTCTATTTTGCATTAGTATGGCTTACCTGTGTTTATATACTTTTGGAAGTCTGTAAATCAACTTTTAACTCTGCTCCTTTTGGGTAAATGTGTTTATAACAGTTTAATTATATAAAATGAGTCTTTTAAGACCAAAACCTTTTTAACCCTAGTTATTACATGTTTAATGACATGTTTTCAAATTAATGACTTGATTAGCAAGTCTTGCACCTTTAAAAGTACACAGTGTAGCGGTCTTGGCTATCTAGGGCATTACAGATTATGACTGATGTGTGAATGCCATGGGCATGTTTTTAGCACTGCAGTGATTTATGAATGTGTTATGGTAAGATTGTTCCCGTGGGGAAAGCTCTTGATATGCTCATCATGATTAATGGGTCAAGTTATTGACTGCAGATTCAATCAACAGGTTTGTATCCAAGGTAGATAATGAGGCCTTGTGGTGGTTATACTGAGGCTGGGAGTTTCAGCCAGGGGTTGAGTTCGTCATCTGCCCCTCAGAATTTCTAGCAAATGTTTTCAGATTTGTAATCAAGATTGCAGAGACAGGAGGAAGAGATTTGGTGTTTGATGCAATAGCAGAATCTGTTGGGGAGCACCTCTTCCTTTGTTTTTCCAGGAGTGGCACTAGCTTTGGCTCAGCCTAGGGTTGAGAGCAGATGGGAATTTCTCTATGGAAGATTCCAGGAGTATTACCCTCCAGTTTTCGAGGGAGGCCTAGATCCATTCAGAGCCGAGCAATGGATGGGCATGATCAGTTCCATTCTGGATAGTATGGGGCTGGTAGGTCACGATAGGGTGATCTGTGCGACATATGTATTGGGGGATGATGCTCGGGCATGGTGGGAAGTAGTATCCTAGAAACGAGACACAGTTGTGATGGATTGGAAAGAATTTAGGCAGCTGTTTAATGAAAAGTATTACTGTGATGCAACCAAGACTGCTAAGATGAATGAGTTTCAAAATCTTGTTTAGGGAAAGGCATCAATTTTCAAGTATGTTAACAAATTTGATGGGTTGGTCAAGTTCAATTTTGACGTGGTACCCACGGATGTAGCTCGAAAGGAAAGGTTTATCCAGGGATTGAATTCCAAAATAGCTCAGGGCATTAGAGTTACCCCAGTGCATGAAATCTCTACCTATGCTCAGGTGGTAGGGAAGGCTCTTGCTGTTGAGAGCATAATGAATAAGAAGAATAGTGCTAGGGAGCACGGAGTTCAGGTAGTGGTACCTCCACTTATTGGAGCAAGCAAGAATGAAAGCTGGAAGACTTACCCAGAATGCGCTCAATGCAAGAGGCATCATTTGGGAGAATGTCGAGCAAGGGCATGTTTCTTATGTAGGATGTTTGGGAATCGTAAGAATTTCCCAAGGCTACGAAAGGATGAGAAAAAGGGGATGGACATCTTGTCTTTAACTCAAGTGTTCGTTCCGATGCAGTCAGAGACTTAGACTGGTTCCTCAGAGATGGCAGGTCAGCTTTCTAGTTCTAATTTTGTATGATGCTGACTGGTTTTGGTGCCATGCTGTTTTCTTGTTTATGTTGTGATGGGAATGCAATACTGTATTGGTGATCTAAGAGATGAGTAGGGTTATGTTGAAAATGACTCATCAGTGATTTTGATAAAGCTGGTTATGGCTGGATTTGGTATGATCTGGGATATGCATTGGTTAAGTAATTATGGGGCAATGCTAAATGGCAAGGAAAGGATAGTAGCTCTTGGGCTTGAGAGTGGGAAGCCTTCTGGCAGTTGGCATTGTGTATGGATTTTGTATGCTGATGACATCTGTATTTAGAGCTAGAGATCTATTGCAAGGGTGATGCATAAAACTCTTAGCTAGTGTGGTGGACACCACTTAGATTGTGCTAGTGGGATCAGGACAGACTGGATTAGTCTATGAGTTTCTGGATGTGTTTCCAGGGGATTTGGCAGGATTACATTTACATAGAGAATAGAATGGTGATTAGATTAGTGTCAGGGATGGAATCAGATTTAGGGCACTGTACTGAATGGCTCAGCATAGTTGTAAAAATTAAAGGTTCAGTTATTGAGTAATATGGCGTTCTCCAAGATGGATCTTTGATCTGGTTAGTACCAGCTGAAGATCAGGGAGAAGGATAAATAAAAGACTGTTTTTATATTAGATAAGGGCACTAGGAGTATTGAGTTATGATTTGAGAGTTTAATTAATATTGAGTCATCTTGATGAATTAGATTGACAGAGCATTCAAAGGATTATTTGAATGGGATTTGTGATCGTCTTGGATGATGGTATTGTGATGTATTTCTTCCGGAGATTTGCCAAGGTCAAGGAACATCTTGGTAAGAAAAAGTTTCCTTGGATGGGCAAGATATTATATGTGCCTGGGGAAATAGTTCTAAGCCTTCTTACAGATCAGAACCAGTTAGTATGTTGTTGTGACACCTCGGTGATAGGGAGAAGGATTTCTTAGGCAACATGTTGGTTAAAGGATCTGTCCAGAACTAGAGTAGAGTTTTTGGTGGGCCAGGTGGTCAGTTTTGTGCTTGAGATAATTATTTTAGAGAATATCAAAAGGAAAACAATTAAGTGAACCATAGATAGGAAAGATTGAGTGGGAAGTCTTAGCTGGATTAGCTAAGGGTGTTAAAGTGTCAGGTATGAGTTATTATGGTATAAAGATCGGTTGTGGAATCTCATGGACACTGAGATTAATTGGGAGATATTGGATGAATCTCATGCTACTCTATTATTCTCTTCATTTAGGCATCATGATGGTGTACCAGAGTTTGAAAGCTTTATATTGATGTCCTGGGATGGAGAGGGACATAATGGTATATGTGGCAAAGTTCTTAACCTATTAGCAGGTAAAATCAGAGTATCAGAAATCAGTAAGGCCATTGTATCCTATGAGTATTCCATAGTGGAAATAAGGAAGCATCGCAATGGGTTTCACGGTGGGGCTGCCCAAGATAGTGGGTCAGTATGAGTTGGCATTGGGTCATTATGGACCAGTATTCCAAGTGGGCTCATTTCTATCAGTAAGGACACGTAAAGCAGCTGATCAGTTTTTAGACCTCTTTGTGAAAGAGGTAGTGCGCCCTCATGGAATTTGAGGTCTATCTTATCATATGAGGACTCTATTTTTACTTCCAAATTTTGGGAAACAGAGTACAGTTCATTATCCTCAGACTGATGGTAAATCAGAGAGAGGAGAGAGAGTTATCAAGTATTGGAAAGGTACCTTATGAGATGAGGTATGTTTGAGAATGTTTATCACCCGTTCGTTGATTATGAGGTGGGTGAGGTGTTGATTTTGGATCCTGAGGTAGTTCAAATGACAATTGAGATTATTAGAGGTTAGAGCTTGGATGCTCACTTCTTAGAGTAAATGGAAGAGTTTTATTGAATTGAAAAGCAAGAACATGGAGTTCTAAGTAGAAGATTGTATATTCCTTAAAGTATCACCATGGAAAAGGGTGAGGAGATAGGGGCCTGTTGAATCCTAGATTATTTTGACCGTTTGAATCCTGGATAGGATCGGTCAGGTTGCCTTTAGATTGGCTTTATCTTTAGCACTATCAGTTGTATATAGTGTATTATGTGTTTCCATGCTGAGGACATGGGTTAAAAGAAACTCATGAGTTGAGTTATGAGAATCTGGAGATTGAGGCTAAGTTATCTTGCAAGGAGTAGCCAGTTCATATTTTAACAGAATTATACCTTGAGTCAAGGTATGTTATAGAAACAGTGAGGTCGAGAGAACGATCTGGGGAACTGGAATCAGTTGTGCGGAATTCTTATTCCTGGTTGTTCAGATAAATTTCGAGGACGAAATTTCTGTAAGGAGGGGATAGTTCTAATGCCCCAAAATCCCTAATAAGGTTTAGGATCTTGATTAGGAGGCCGGGAGGGCCATAATTGATTTATTATGCCATTAAATGATTATATGCATGTTTATGTGAATTATATTATAATATGATGATAAATGCATGCATATGGGTTCATTTTTAATTATAAGGGCATTTTGGTAATTTGGCCCGTTGAGGGTGTAATTGTGTATTTTCATGCATGTGGATGAATTATAAATAATACCACATTATATGTGGATTTGTTCGAGCCATTCGGCATGAGACGATCTTTGAATGCAAGTTATCGGTCTGGTCATAACGGGGTTAGTTTCAGGGCCTGGGGTGAGTCTCAAGGTAATTTGGTGATTAGAACTTTGCCGGGAATTAAAGGGTAACGGGATGTGATTCATTAGCATTTGAGAATATTGGGAATAATGGGAATTTGAGGATGTTAATTATGATTAGCGAGATTAGATGGGAAATGACAATTTTGCCCTTGGGGGCTATTAAGGAAAGAAGATAAGCCTAGGGGCATTTAGGTCTTTTCACCATAAGGATAGATATAACTTGAGAAGGCTGTGGAAAGTTAAGCAAAAATAGAGCATCTCCTTCACCTTCTTCCTCTTCATCCGTTAATCATTTTCTTCTTCTTTTCTTCTTAAATTTTGAAGCTAAGTTTGAGGATTCAAGTGTAGAAATCAAGGCTTGAGGTTCTAGGCTTGTGTTTAGCCATTGAAGGGGGTTTAATCTTGAGCTTGAGGTAAGATTCAGCCATGAAATTTCTGGTTTTTACTCTGTTTTGAAGTTAGTTTTGAGTTAGAACTTTTGATTATAGAATTGAGTAATTGGTGTGGTTTTTGATGGTTCAAAGCTTGGATTTTGTTGTGGGAATGTTGATTGTGTTGTGGGGATGCTTGGTTTGGATTTGGAGATGTTTGGGTAAGTTATGGAAGGATTAAAAGAGGGAAAAAATGAGGTTTTGATGGGAGAAAACAGGGGTTTTGGCTAATGGCCAGGCAATGCCGCGGCGTTTGGGAGGCAATGCCACGTCATAGGGTGCAGGAGCTTGCAGCTGGCACCTCTGTTTGGGAGGCGAGCTGCGGCATGGTGGATGTAGGGCCGTGGCCTTTAAGAGCATTTTTGGCCAAAATTGGGTTTTTGGCTTGGGGACTCAAACCTTAGGCCTCGGGATCGTTCCTACTACCCAGTTTAGTAGGATTTGATTTCCCGGAGGCTAGGTCTTGGTTCGGGAACCTTTATTATTGATTTTATTGATGGAATCCCATATTTGGTTATGACTAGGTGACCGCTAAGGGATTAAAGGATTAATCGTTCTCAAAGGTTGTTCAATTATTATTTTTCGCTCGAATCTGAGGTAAGAAAACTGCACCCTTTATATGACATGCATGGTTATTATTGAGGCATGTCGAGTGTTTAAATGTATTGCGTGTGATGCACAAGAAACATGTGGTTAGGGCATGCCATGAATGTTAAATGTGAGATTGATCGGAGCTTGAGTCTCTATGTTTGTGCATGATCCTAATTATGCTAGCAATAGTTAAGTAAGCATGTTGAATGCCCTATATTCGGATATTTGACATATGATATATGCCTGGTAGCATTGCTTACTTGTGCGTGGCACTGACTTACTTGTCAAAATCGGCAATGGTGTCAGATCCGTCTGTGAAGCTGTGACTTACTAGTCAAGTTCAACAACAGTACTGAGCACTGGTCGTGTGTTACTGACCTAAGAGTCAGAAGCGGTATAAACATCATGAACGTAGAGCCGATAAAAGATTAGATCTAATCGACATCTGCATTGAATGACTCATATGGAGCATTGATGTTGGACTGACCCTAAGTTCGATGAAAATTATAAGCGCTTGTCTAGTCTATGACTAGTTACTCAGAGCCAGGGCCAAAGGCCTAGGTGACTGCTTTGTCACATGGCTGAGGGAAATGGAATCCCATGTTATTGACTCTTTGGTCACTCGGTAGGTTTATGTTGGTGACTATTTCATCAAATACCTATCTTGTTTAAGCTAGTGAAATAATCATTTATTTGTAAAGCCCAGGTGACCGTATCGTCAAATGTCTAATGGGAACGGAACCCACCTTAGTGACTATTACAACTGTCACTCTATAATTCAGGACTATAAGTCCAACATGGTTACTGGAACCACCAGTGTTAAAGCACTTATCTGATTAGGATTGACTTGATAATCATCTATTAAGGAGGGTAGGATTCCTTATCCTGGATACCCATCATTATCAGAACTTATTTGCATGCTTGAATAAGGCTATATTTGCTAAGCATGCACGTTATGACTTGAGGCATGATATTACTAATCATGAGCATGTTGAGTTTTCTTGCTGGGCTTCGACTCACGAGTGCTATGTGGTGCAGATAAAGGTAAAAGAAAGCTGGGCCATCCTTGATTTGGATAGCTTAGGTGACGATGTGTACATATCCAGCTGCTCGACTGCCATGGTCGAGGGTTGAAAGAGGAACTAGAGTTAAACCCTATTTTGCCGCTTAGATCTGCTGATTGTAAATATTTTCTTGTAATTAACCTTTAAATTATATTTTTGGGATCCTAATGTATACAATAAACGTTGTAGTGAAACGTTATATCTTAACCAAATTTTTTAATCCTAGATAGCTAATCATACTTAGTTACACAATTATGGCCAAATGACTCGGTTAGTGAGTTTAGCACTGTTTAAAATGCGCACCGTAACAGTCCCTGGAGTTTAGGGCATTACAGTTGGTCTATTGTAGGATGTGATGCTGTGGAAGTAGTCAAGAGCTTCTTCAATACGTGCGCCTTTCTAGAGGGTCTCAATGACACTAACATTGTTCTTTTTCCAGAAAAGTAGAATCCAGTAAATATGGGAGACCTCAGGTCAATTTCACTATGTATTGTCTTGTACAAGGTGGCATCGAAGGTTTTGGCGAATAGAATGAATCATGTTCTTAACCAGGTTATATTGGATTCCTAAAGTGCTTTTATCCTGAAGGCTTATCTCTGATTATATCATTATCTCGTTTGAGGCCATGTATTATTTAAAGAGAAAGTGAAAAGGAAAGACTGGTTATATGCTCATTAAGCTTGATATGAGTAAAGCTAATGATCATATTGAGTGGAATTTTTTGGAAGCTATGTTACTTCAAATGGGTTTTGATATGCATTGGGGTGAATTGATTATGTAGTGTGTTACTTCTATCTGCAACAAGGTGGTGCATGGGAGAAGGGAGATGGGGCCAATTGTTCAAATGAGAGGAATTTGACAAGGAGATCATTTGTCACCATGCCTATTTATTTTATGTGCGGAGGGGTTATCTGCGTTGATCAAGAAGTATGAAGATAGGGGTGGATTCAGGGTTTTCAAGTTTCAAGAGGGGCTCTAGTGGTCTCTCACATATTTTTTTACAGATGATAGCTACCTTTATTGTAAGGCTGGTGAAAAGGACACGAAAAAAGTTATGCAACTACTCCGCTGTTTTTAAAAAGCTTCAGGGCAACTTGCGAATCATAATAAATCCTCTATATTCTTTAGTTTTACAGTGGGAAGGCTCAAATTTGTGGGCTTATGAGGATTCAAGAGGTTGGTGTTCACTGTACTTATCTGTGGCTCCCTAACATTATATGTAGGAATAAAACAACTATTATTGGATTCTTTAAGGAGAGGATAAGGAAGATGGTACAGGGGTGGGATGGGAGATTATTATCAAGAGCTGGAAATGAGGTGTTGTTGAAGACAAATGCTCAATCTCTACCGAATTACACTATGAGTGTGTCTTAATTACCACTAGAGTTATGTAAAGACTTTGAGAGAACAATGAGCACATTTTGGTGGAAATCTTCTTCAAGCCAAGGGAAAGGAATACACTTGACGAGTTGGACTAAAATGAGCACTCATAAGGCTGGAGGAGGATTGAGATTCTAAAATTTGAGGGAGTTCAACATTTCTTTACTTGGCAAACATGGTTGGAGATTGATGGCTCGACAAGATTCGTCAGTGGGGATATTGTTTAAAGCTCGATACTATCCTACATGATCTCTATTTGGGGGCTGGTTTAGGAAGTAACCTGAGTTTATTTGGCAGTGTATTTGGGAGGCCCAAGCATTGATTTGGACTGGAGCTAGGATGAGTATAAGGACATAGGAGGTGGTCGATATTTTGAAGAATCAATGGTTCACGAATGCACATAATCCATTTGTCTCAACAATGGATCCGGGGTCGATAGGGAAAAATATTAGCAATTTGATGGCGGAAGGGAGGAAAGAATATGATATGTGTTAGGAAAATATTGTTTTGCCTCAATGGAAATGATTATAATATTACAACTCTAAGCAATAATATTACAATAGACAAGGATTGATTAAATAAAGTGTTACAACTCTATAACCGAAAATACAAATAAAATAGAGAAAGAAGAAGAAGAGGATTGAAATAGAAAATATAACTCTTGACAAAAAGATACAAATAAACTTGAGGTAGTAAAAGGAAAGATGTAGATGAGATTACAACTCTTAAGCAAAGATACAACTAAATATAACAATAATGATATGAAGAAAAAACAATAGAAGAAAATAAGAACAAGAACAAAGAAAAATAAGATACTCTCACTCACACAACCAAAGTGAAGAGTGTTGGGGATCACCAACTTGAACAAGGTTTGAAACCTTTGTCCAAAAGCTTATTTCCCCCTAACTCAAGCACTAAGGGATCTCTCTCAGATTTAGGAAATGCTTTATGGAATTATCAAGCCTCAAGGTGTTTCTAGCCAAGTGCTCTAGTGGATAGAAAAGTTGTGTCTTACAAGTGAGCTATAGGCTCCTATTTATAGAGTTTAGAGACACCCTTTGAATTTCAAATTCCACCAACCCCCATGGCTGATACCAATGTTTAATTGGATTAATATGGAATTAAAAAAGAGATTTGGGAGTTATTTGGGTTTTTTGAGCCGTTCAACAAAGATTGAAAAAACTGAAAATTTGGTCAGTTTTGGCCTGTGGCCACGGCCAGAGACATTAGTGGCCGCGGCCACTGGTCTCTGACCCATAGGCCGCGGCCACTGAATGTTGGTGGCCGCGGCCACTGAATGTTGGTGGCCGCGGCCACTGACCAATTTCAGCACAAAAAATTGTGTTGTTTTTCCAAACGGTTCCAAACCCTCCCAAATGATTTTGTAACTCCCAAAACACATTATTGGGGTTAAAATCGTATCTCTAACAGCCATATCACATATGGCTTTATGAAATTCATCTCAATATTGTGTAACAACAATTTTACACAATAAAGGGTAATATTTGGAAGTTACAAATTTTTAACACCAAATATGTTACATTATTTGGATATATCTCATATATCTAAATATTGTAACTCTTTATTATATGTTGCAATATGTGACACACTTTGTCACATTTATTTAATCTAAAACATTATATCATAATATAATATAATTTTACATTATATTATAAAATAATATTACATTCCCCCACAAGATTAAATAGTTATCTATTGTAACACTTATTTAATCATTCATTATATTTTGAAATATAACATATCCCCCACTTGATTAAATAAGAACTCTCTTTTATAGGAGTCATTGCATTATTGCATAAAGTAAAGTGTTTTTCAACTTGAACTTTACTATAGTGTACTTATCACAAAATTTGTCGAAAATTAGGTTGCACTAGGCATTGAACCATCTTTTCATGATGACAAATCGGTGATAACACACACACCTTTGCGATGTTCACTTGAGACCTCTATGTCTCGCTTTGCACCGTTAATGGCCATGTGCACTTTCCATTCATGGACGTTCTTGAGAATACTCCCAATTCTCATGAGAGGCGGCACCACCCCTAGGTCCATATAGGTAGAATTCTTACAGTAATTTGTTACCAAAAATACTTGTCTTTACAAGACTGAACTCTATTAAAAAACCTTTCGATTTTAACCCTCCACTTGGTAACACACAAGTACTCAATATCTCACATGGGACTTGTTTTGAGTACAACTATTATTCACTTGATTGACTTGTTATTACCTATTGAATCTAACACTAGTTGAATAACTAGTGTTAAGATAGGTTACCATCAATCGTGAATCTCTTTAGGGAGTTTAAGTCCCATCCCTCGAGATGATGTAGCCACTAAATCCCTCGTTAGTGGCTTAGTGAAAGGATCTGCCAGATTTTCACTTGTTCTCACATAGGATATTGAGATGACTCCTCTTTGAATCAATTCTCTTACATATCCATGTCTTAGACTAATGTGTCTAGACTTTCCATTATACACTCCGCTGTATGCTCTAGCCAATGTCGCTTGGCTATCACAATGTATCGATATAGTAGATACATTATCTTTGATTAGGGGAATCTCTATCAACAGATCCCTTAACCATTCGGCCTCTTTGCCGGTAGCAGCTAGAGCTATGAACTCTGCTTCCATAGTGGAATGAGATATACAGGTTTGTTTCTTGGAACCCCAAGAAATTGCACCTCCACCAAGTGTAAATACCCAACCAGTTGTGGACAAGTTGTCCCCAAGATTGGATATCCAACTTGCATCTGTATATCCTTCTAAAATCGAAGGAAATTCAGAGTAGTGAAGGCTTAGTCCTTTGGTTTTCTGAAGATAACCTAGGACTCTTCCAATTGCCTTCCAGTGATCCACACTTGGATTACTTGTAAACCTACTAAGTTTACTTACCGCAAATGCTATATCAGGTCTAGTACACTGGGCAGCGTACATAATACTCCCTATAGCATTAGCGTACTCCAATTGAGCCACCGCTCTTCCTTCATTCTTCTCTAGTTTTACACTATGATCGAATGGAGTATTGGCATCTTTAACCTTGAGATATTTAAATTTGTTCAATACTTTCTCAACATAGTGGGCTTGCCCTATCGCAAAACCCCCACTATGTTTCTTTACTTTGATACCGAGTGTAATGGACAAAATCTGTATACTCGATAAATAATAGTCCAACAAGCAGTCAGTCAGCCCAATAAGCTACCTAACTAGCCAATAAGGCCCAAACCCATGTAAAATGGCTCGCATATACAAAGTACCATCCAAATACCCAAAACCATACCCGGATACACTCAGTCAGCCAAAGACCTTGAAACAGTCAAGGCTCGCACCACATTTGCCAAGAATTTCGGAAAGAAACCACTTGGAGCGAGTCAGACGAATGAGGAAGACGGAGGAATAACGGTAGAAAAAGAGAATAATGAATAAGACCCTGAGGGGTTGAGGAGAAGGCATCAGATAATCACTGGACTTTCTTTACTCTCTAATTGAAAAAAGGATACTCTATTTCTGAGCGATCCAGTCAAGCAAGACTAGTGAGTCAGTCTAATTGGACCTGACCTAGTCGCTCGGCCCCTCCGTCATCGCCACCGTCACTCTGACCATTTTATGACTCTTCCATCCATCATTATTTTGATTATTTATATCATAATTTTATTGCTTTCTATTATCTCTCATTACAACCCGACTGACTTGAGCGTCGGAGTCCCTTTGGCTGACACCCCACCGGTGCTCCCAATTGAACTCTCGTCTCTCTTCTCTTTGTTCTTGACAGGTTGCTGGTGCCCATCTAATCAATTGTAGGAAATCACCTCTACACCGAGTATGGTATCAACTTCTCCAAGATCTTTCATCTTGAAGGTTGATGATAGAAACCTCTTCGTTTCATCTATCCTTTTCATGCTATTACTTAGAATAAGCATGTCATCCACATATAAACAAACAATGATCACATATCCCTTACAAGTTTTGGAATACAAACACTTGTCTCCATTGTTATGTCTAAACCCATTAGACATGATGGCTTGATAAAATTTCTCATGCCATTGCTTAGGAGCTTGTTTCAATCCATATAAGGATTTTACAAGTCTACAAACTTTATGTTCATATTTTGGTAGGACAAACCCTTCGGGTTGTTCCATATAGTCCTTCTCATTGAGGTCACCATTAAGGAATGCCATTTTGACATCCATTTGATGAACATACAAATTGTGTATAGAAGCTAAAGCGAACAAAATTCTTATAGAAGTTGTTCTTGCAATAGGCACATAGGTATCGAAATAAGCGATACCCTCTTTTTGCCTAAACCCTTAAGCTACTAATCTAGCTTTAAAGGTTTGGATAGTGCCATCAGTGTGGTATTTTCTCCTTAATACCCACTTACACCCAATTGGCTTAGACCCCTGTGGGAGGTCTACCAATTCCCAAGTGTTATTGGAAAGAATGGAATCCATCTCATCATTGATGGCTTCTTTCCAAAATGCACTATCTCTCGATTGCATAACTTCTCTATAAGTCTTAGGATCATCCTCAATGAGAAGTACAATAGGAATTTTCCTAATGACTTCCTCTCTATTTCCTTCTACCATGTAGAATGAAATTCGTTGAAAATCTATCTCATCCACTACTAGACTTTTATGATTTTTAAGCCTTTGACTTCTTCTAGGTTCAAAGGGTTGCTTTACATCCTTTTGAGAATTCTCATCTTGAGAATCAACTTTGGATGTAGAAGCTTGAGAATTGTTCTCATATAACAAATTCTCCTTTAGAGATGTTGAAGCTTGAGAATTGTTGTCACATAACATATTCTCAAAGAATTCAACTTCTCTAGATTTAATCACAATATTAGACTCTAAGTCTAATAGCCTATAAGCTTTACTATTGTTGGCATAACCAACAAAAGTACACTTTATGGCTCTTGAACCTAACTTTGTTATATTAGGCTCGGTTTTCTTGCAATATGCAAGACACCCCCACACTTTGAAGTACCCTATGTTGGGTTTTCTTCCTTTCCATAACTCATATGGAGATATCTCATTTTTCTTCATCGGTATTCGATTAAGAATGTGACAAGCGGTTAAAAGCGCTTCACCCCATAAGTTGAAGTTCAACTTAGAAAACACCAACATAGAATAAGTCCTATTTTTCCTTTCGGCAACACCATTGTGTTGTGGTGTATAAGGTGCAGTGCACTCATGAATTATATCATTTTCTTCACAAAATGTATTGAATTCATTAGAGAAGTACTCTCCTCCTCTATCACTTCTTAGCACCTTAATCTTTTTATTTAGTTGATTTTCCACTTCTAATTTATACAATTTAAAAGCATCAAAAGTTTCATCTTTATGCTTTAAAAGAAACACATAGGTATATCTACTAAAATCATCTATAAAAGTAAGAAAATACCTTTTACCACCTCTAGTTAAAACACCATTTAATTCACAAAGATCACTATGGATTAAATCTAGTAAATTAGATGATTTTTCTACACTAGGAAATGGTTTCTTAATCATTTTCTCCTTAACACATGTTTCACATTTACCATAGTTTTTAATATAGCATGCAATCATACCACATTTTACTACTCTTTTCATTGTAGAAAAACCTATATGCGATAGTCTAAGATGCCAAAAAAATAATGAATCATACTCAACAATATAGGCGGAATTAGCATTTTTATTGAAAACATTGAAAGTTACATCATTGGTGCACAACTTAACCTTACCCTCACAAGAGTACCCATTTCCCAAAAATACATTTGATTTGGTAAGTATAAGTTTACTAGACTCAAAAACGGCTTTAATGCCGGGCTTACCAAGCAAATCACCACTTACCAAGTTTCTACTCATTTCGGGAACATAAAGTACATTCACTAATGTAACTTTCTTGCTGGAGGTGAAGTATACATCAATAGTACCTTTGCCAAGTACCTTGGATTTTCCCTCATTGCCCATTTGTATCTCATGGTTGCCCCTTTGACTCTTCAAAGGTCTTGAACAATGATTTGTCATAGGTGACATGGACGGTGGCACAAGTATCATACCACCACCCTTTCACCTTGCCTTGGACCGCACTCACCTCACTAAGGGTAGCAACTATGTTTTCCTCTTGAGTTGCGTTCACCTTAGGTCCTTGTTGGTCTTTTCTATGCCTACACTCTCTAGCATAGTGACCCTTTTTCCGACACACGAAGCAAGGACCTTTCTCGCCCTTAAACTTGTTTGGGTTGGTTTTTGGACCCAAAGGTTTCTCATTACCCTTTTTCCCTTTGTTTTTGGGATGTTTCGGTTGTGACACCGCATTTGCTTTGAAAGTCTCTCCATTAGACCCCTCCACAAGTTTATCTCTACATATCGATTCCTCTTCGATTCGAATATGCTTTTGGATCTCCTCCAGAGAATAATCCTCATTTTTATGAAGGATTCTTTTCCTATAGCTCTTCCAAGTTGGTGGTAATTTAGCCACTATAGCACCAACTTGAAAGGCCTCGGGAAGCTCAATCTTTAACACTTTCAATTTATTAACAATAATTTGCAATTCATGTATTTGAGGAAGAATAGGTTTATCACCAAAAAATTTGAAATCAAAGTATTGAGATATCAAAAACTTTTTGGTACCTTCCTCTTCAGCCTTGAACTTTTTCTCAAGTGCATCCCAAATCTCCTTGCCCAATTTGGTCTTGGTGTATAGGTCATAGAGCCTACCGGGTAGGGTGTTGAGGATATGACCCCTACAAAGGAGATTGTCCTCCTCCCTCTTCCTTCTCTTCTCCACCTCCTCGGGAGTGTCTTTGTCGGATGGCTCGGCTAGAGGTGCCAAGGAAGACTCAAGGATGTAGGCGATTTTGAGAGTGGTTAGAAGAAACCTCACCTTGTCTTGCCACCTAGTAAAATTGGATCCATCAAACCTATCCAATCTCACTAGGTCTTGGTTCATGATCTTGATTGTCTCCCCTTTCATTGAAACAAAAAGGGATAAGCTTTTGAATGTTAGGAAAATATTGTTTTGCCTCAATGGAAATGATTATAATATTACAACTCTAAGCAATAATATTACAATAGACAAGGATTGATTAAATAAAGTGTTACAACTCTATAAACGAAAATACAAATAAAATAGAGAAAGAAGAAGAAGAGGATTGAAATAGAAAATATAACTCTTGACAAAAAGATACAAATAAACTTGAGGTAGTAAAAGGAAAGATGTAGATGAGATTACAACTCTTAAGCAAAGATACAAGTAAATATAACAAGAATGATATGAAGAAAAAACAATAGAAGAAAATAAGAACAAGAACAAAAAAAAAAAAAGATACTCTCACTCACACAACCAAAGTGAAGAGTGTTGGGGATCACCAACTTGAACAAGGTTTGAAACCTTTGTCCAAAAGCTTATTTCCCCCTAACTCAAGCACTGAGGGATCTCTCTCAGATTTAGGAAATGCTTTATGGAATTATCAAGCCTCAAGGTGTTTCTAGCCAAGTGCTCTAGTGGATAGAAAAGTTGTGTCTTACAAGTGAGCTATAGGCTCCTATTTATAGAGTTTAGAGACACCCTTTGAATTTCAAATTCCACCAACCCCCATGACTGTTACCAATGTTTAATCGGATTAATATGGAATTAAAAAAGAGATTTGGGAGTTATTTGGGTTTTTTGAGTCGTTCAACAAAGATTGAAAAAACTGAAAATTTGGTCAATTTTGGCCTATGGCCGCGGCCAGAGACATTAGTGGCCGCGGCCATTGGTCTCTGACCCACAGGCCGCGACCACTGACCAATTTCAGCACAAAAAATTGTGTTGTTTTTCCAAACGGTTCCAAACCCTCCCAAATGATTTTGTAACTCCTAAAACACATTATTGGGGTTAAAATGATATCTCTAACGGCCATATCACATATGGCTTTATGAAATTCATCTCAATATTGTGTAACAACAATTTTACACAATAAAGGGTAATATTTGGAAGTTACAAATTTGTAACACCAAATATGTTACATTATTTGGATATATCTCATATATCTAAATATTGTAAATCTCTATTATATGTTACAATATGTGACATACTTTGTCACATTTATTTAATCTAAAACATTATATTATAATATAACAATATGGATGTTATAGATGATGTTTTTAATAATAGAGATAAAGAACTCATACTTAGTATCCCATTGACTAGTAGTGAGGCAACATATCATTGGTATTGGAGGAAGGAAAAATTGGGGTGTTACACGATCAAGAGTGCCTATAGAATGCAGCAAAAGATGAAGGAGCAGGGAAATATGGAGGATAACTTTGGCTTTTGGAAGAAGTTATGGAATTTAAAAATTCCTCCAAAGGTGAAGAGCTTGCTTTGGAGGGCGACATCTTGCTGTCTTCCTACAAATATGCCGCTGTGAACTAAACATGTGCAGCTATCGTCGTAATGTCCTCAGTGTAATCAAAGAGTGGAAACGATCATTCACAGTTTGATCGGTTGTTCTTTTGCTCAAGCTTGCTGGTTATGAGCTGGTTTAACATATGTTGGGCATCCTGTTGGGTCTTTTGCTAGTTGGCTTAAAATGTCCTCTGAGAATAGAATTAAAGAAGAGCTAGAGCTATTAGTAGTGATGTGTTGGCCTTTATGGAAGGTGAGGAATGAGTTGGTGTGGAAAAAGAAAGGTAGGTCGGTTGAGGCAGTGGTTGTTTTGGAAAATTTTAGTCTTGATCAATGGAAAAACACTCAGGAGAGAAGTTTCTTATTGGACATGGTTTCAAACATTAAAGGAGACGGAGAAGAGTATTGGACCAAACCATATGTGAATACGATCAAGATCAATGTCGATGCAAACATTTTTTAAGGATATGGTGGTTATGGAGTTGGTTGGATAGCTCATGATTATGAAGGGTGGCTTATTCCAACGAAGGCACGTGGTTTTTGGGGTAGGGTGCAACTTGTAACGTCCTGCGTTTCGGGTACCTTGAAACGACTCAAGTCGAGATTTTTTCCCTGAGTTAAGAATATTATTTTAAATAAAATTATATTTGTTTGGAATTTATTTCCATGAGTTATTGCTAGCCAAATTGTGAATTTTGTGTTTAAAAGTGAAGATAATACTTTCGGTCTTGGACCGACACAAAAACCCTAATTGGGTAAAATTCTCGGAAAATAAAATGAAAAACTATGGAAAATATATTTTGGGCATAAAATACATTCATAAAGATTAAAGTTTGGTAAAAAAAATAATAAACCTAAGGGAAAATGGAAATTTTAGGGTATTTTGTGTTAAATGCTTAATTTTACCGAAATGAGGAATTTTATTCCATGAATGGACGTTAGGTTAAATTTTATTGTGTGATTAATTAAATTAAATGTGAGAGACATTTAATTTAATTATTATGTGTTAAGTTTTGTGTTTAAAACTTAATAAGAGTGAAAAAGGTAATAGGAAGTCAAATTTGATTTTTTTTCTTGGGAAATATTTATTAACCTAAAAAAATATGATCACATATATAATATATGTGGTGGCTGGCCATGTGAAGGATTTAATAAGGTTGACCAAATGTTTTTTTTAGTTTAATCCCAATTTAAATATAAGGGTCAAGGTGTAATGCCCCAAATTTCATAATAAGGTTTAGGACCTTGATTAGGAGGCCGGGAGGGCCATAATTGATTTATTATATTATTAAATGATTATATGCACGTTTATGTGAAATATATTATTATATGATGATAAATGCATGCATATGGGTCCACATTTTATTATAAGGGCATTTTGGTAATTTGGCCTGTTGAGGGCGAGATTGTGTATTTTCATGCATGTGGGTAAATTATAAATAATACCACAGTATATGTGGATTTGTTCGAGCCATTCGACATGAGACGATCATGGAATGCGAGTTATCGATCTAGTCATAACGGGGCCAGTTTCGGGGCTCGGGTGAGTCTCGGGGTAATTTGGTGATTAAAACGTTGCCATGAATTAAAGGGTAACAGGATATGAATTATTAGCGTTAGAGAATATTGAGAATAATGATAATTGGAGGGTGTTAATTACAATTAACGAGATAGGCGGGAAAGGACGGTTTTACCCTTGGAGGCATTAAGAGGACTTTGAATAACCTAGGAGCAATATGGTCAATTGGCAAAGGATAGATATAAATCAAGAAAGTTGTAGAAACAGAACCAAAAAAAATAGAGTTGCTTCATCCTTCCTCACGATCATCATATCTCCTCTTTATCTTTTGGAATTTTTGACCTCAAATTGAAGAACCAAGCTAGGAAATCAAGGTTTGAGGCTTAGAACTTTGATTCATCCATTGAAGAGGACTCACAACCAGCTTGAGGTGAGAATTCACCCATGAATTTAAGCTATACTCTATTTTTTCTTATGGTTTTTAGTCAAGAGATTTTGATGTGGTTAGTTGAGAATTAATGGAAGTTTTTGTGTAAGTTCGTGTGGGTTTTGATGAGGGTGTGATATCTCTTTGGGGTCAAATTTGATGTTTGGGTAATGTTTGGGATTGGTTTGGAGGGTTGGTTTTCAGGGGAAGTCGCAAAGAAGGAAAACCAGAAAAATTCTAGTCTGAAGCTAGCGCCCCAGCGCTAGGCAGGGCAGGGAATTGGCATTCACTGTTTTGGGGCAGCGCCCCAGTGCCACTAGGCAGCACCCTAGCGCTAGTGCACTTTCTAGCAAACCTATTTTGGGGTTTTTGATGACTTTGGGAGCTCGATGAATGGTTCCTTTACCCTAGTTGGGTAGATTGAGAGTCCCGAGAGTGCGGGATGGATCCCGGGAGTGAGGTTTTAGATTATAAACCTTTTTATGATTTATTTTATTGATGGGATTCCATATTTGGTTATGACTAGGTGATCGCTGGAGGATCAAAGGATTGATCGTTCTCAAGGGTCGTTCTTTTACTAATTCTTGCTCGAACCCGAGGTACGAAAACTGCACCCTGTGTATGTGACATGCATGGTTATTCTTAATGCATGTTGGATGTTTAAATGTAATGCATGCGATGCACGAGAAACATGTGAATAAGGCATACCATGAATATTGATATAAGATTGATCAGAGCTTGAGTCTTTGTGTTTATGCATGATTCCAATTATGCTAGCAATTGTTAAGTAAGCATGTTGAATGCCCTGTATTTGGATATTTGACATTGATATATGTTTGGTAGCATTGCTTACTTGTGCATGGCCCTGACTGTTCCGGTTTGGCATTGGTCGCGTGTTACTGACCTAAGAGCCAGAAACGGCATATGCGTCATGACCGCAGAGCTGATAAAATATTAGATCTATTCGATATCAGCGTTAAATGACTCTAGGAGCATTAATGCTGGACCGACCTCAAGTTCGATGAAAACTAAAAGCCCTTGTCTAGCCAAAGGCTAGTCATATAGAGCCAGGGCCAACGAGCCCCAGTGATTGTTTAGTTACATGGCTATGGGTGCTGAGCCCCGTGTGACTTACCCATCAGTCACTCATCTGTTTAAGGTAGTGACTTACCCATCAGTCACTCAGTATGGTCTCATCTGATTATAGCCATTGCAGGAAAGCCTATGTGACGGTTCCGTCACACTGCTATGGGCACTGAGCCCCGTAGTGACTTGCTTGTCGGTCACTCATTATGGTTTAACAGAGCCTCAAAGTGATATTCACTCATCTGTTCAGGGATATAAGCTCTGTATGACCATTCTGATCATCATTTGCATGGCTTTGGTTGTTGAGCTCGTAGTGACTTGCTTGTCAGTCACTCAGTATGTTTTACCAGAACCTCCAGTGTTAAACGACTCATCTGATTAGGATTGGCTTGATAGTCATCCAATCAGGAGGGCATGATTTCTTAACCTCGATTCCCCAACATTATCTGAATATATTTGCATGCGTGAATATGGCTATATTTGCTAGGCATCCGCGTTATGATTTGATGACATGTTATTACTGTTCATGAGCATATTGAGTTTTCTTGATGGGCTTTGGCTCACGGGTGCTATGTGGTGCAGGTAAAGGCAAAAGAAACCTGGACCATCCTTGAGTTGGAGAGCTTAGGTGGCAATGTGTACATATGCGACTGCTCGACTGCCATGGCCGAGGGTTGAAAGAGGAACTAGGGTTAAACCCTTTTTTGCCGCTTAGATCGGCTGGTTGTGAATATTTTCTTATAATAGACCTTTAAATTATATTTTTGGGATCCCAATGTATACAGTAAACGTTCTAATGAAACGCTATACCTTAACCAAAATTTTTAATCCCTAAACTACTAATCATACTTAGTTACACGTTTATGGCCAAATGACTCGATTAGCGAGTTTAGCACTGTTTATAATGTGCATCGTAATGGTCCCTGAAGTTTAGGGCGTTACATAAGGCATCAAGTGGATGGTAAAAAAACAAACACTCAAGTGTTTAGATATTTTCTTAAGTTGATATGCTCTTCTAACCTTCCCCAACCATCCCCACTCTCTCTCACTTTCACTATCATCTTTTTGAAAACTCTCTCAAGTTTTCTCTCCACCTTAAACCTCAAGAACACTAGGGAGTCTTGGAAGCATTTAAACTTTGGTCTAGGAAGGGTTTTCCCTAAGGTGAAGTTTCAATAAACTAGACTTTTGTAAAGTTTTAACCATAGACTTTCAAATAGCTAACTATCTATGTTTTTGGGGGGAGTTGGTTAAGGTTTTGAAAGGTTTTTGAAGGAGCCAAATCTAATAGGAAGATCCAAACCTTAAGCAAGAACAACAGAGAGGTAAAAAGTTTACTTTTTATGGTTGTTATTGTATGGTTTTTAGTTTTAAGCATTATTTCTTATAGTTAATGCTTAAAGTTTCTTATTGGTGATGTAATAAGGTTATGGTAGTTGTTTTATAATTTTTATGATGCTTGTGTGTTGATTTTTGAAAATAGGGACCAAAACCCCCAAGGGTTTTGTTAGAAACCTTAAAACAAAATACATGTTTTGAGCTGTGACTTCCAAGGGGTCAAGCATCCACTGTTTATTGATTTTGGAAAATTTAATTGTACTGTGATATTGTTGAGATTGATTACATAAAATTGAGCTTTTGAAACACTAAAAAATATTTAAAAATGAGTGAGTTATGCTATTTCAAAGTTTAGGTAAAAAACTGTTTTTTCGTATTCTTAATTTCGGGACTAAGTTTGGACAGTCACTGTATAGGGGAAATGAACCCAGTTTATTTTTTTTTTAAAAATTTGGTGGACATATTACTGGCTTAACCTAGTATTCCACTGTAAAATTTGGTAAGAAAATACTGAACGGTTTGAAAGTTATTAAGTGTCAAAGTTTGGAAAAATTAAGGACTTGAAAATATGGTCATTTTTACCTCAATGTTGGAAAATAATTTCATCAATCAAAAATGCTCCTTTTGACCTAAGATTTTACAAAGACCTAAAAGGCATACCAAAAATGGAATTGGGAAATTTTGGTAACAATTGGGTAAGTAAATTTCAAGTTATGAACTAACAAAGTATGTAGTTAAAAATATAAAAAATAGGGTTTTCACACTTAGTGCAAAAATGAGATTTTGGAACTTAAGTTAAAAAGTAAAATTTTGCTTATTGCAAGATAAAAACTTGGCAAGTCTTGAAAACATATTTTGACCTAAAATACTACTTTGAGTTTAGTAGGAATTATTTTTATTAAAGAATTTTTATTCTTTCAAATAATAAAAGAATTTACTTATTAATAAGTTAATAAATTAAAAGAGGGTTTAAAACCCTATATTTTGATTAAATAATTGAGTGAATTATTTTTCTAGTAAGTAAACTTGATTAATTGACTTCAGAAAGATTAACTAGTCAAGATGGGAAATTTTTAACGATTTTCCTAATTAAGATAAATTAGGCAATTTTCTTAAAACAATTTTTAGAGATTAAAACCTTAAGAAAAATAAAAGGAAAATTAAGAGTTTATTTTCCTTAAAAATAATTAAGAATTAATTAAGATTTTCTTGATATAATACCGGCTAAAATCTTCCATATATTTAACCGACTTGTTGAAAGTACGGGTTAATAGCGATGCGTTTAAAGAACAAGATTTTTAGCAGATTGTGGGAAAATACTATTGTGATACCCGAGCCTAGGTATCTAGACCATAGGATAGGTCTCCCCGAGACTTATGGTTTAGTCTCAAATATTTTTCTATGAATTTCCTTAATGAGTTTAAAACCAAATAAGGATCATTTATCCTTACAAATGATTTTTATTAAAATGACCAAACTGCCCAAAATAATAATAATGAATTATGAAGCGCCATAATTAATCCTAGTATATTGTATGGATAACTACAGTATTGGCTAGCTTAACTGGACTGAACGTTGGAGGGTGAAGTCCTGCTGAGAGCTAAGGACTCCAAGTAAGTCAACTTATATTGTGTGGCTGCAACATGAAACGACTATTGTATTGTATGTTAGTATAGGGACACATACACATATATACACTGTCGTAGAAAGTTGCTCAAAGACGTTAGTCTAGTGAGTGCTGATTTAGAAAATATGATCAGTATATATCTGTCATATCCTAGACGGCTGATCCCTGTCACACTGCTTGATTTTATTATGTCCGGTTCATTACCGTGATGAGTTGCCAAGAGGTGAGGATTGCTGGTTGAACCTAGGGGCGCCAAAATTAATGGTACCTAGGGGCCCACATGCTTACTTAATCAGTGAATGGTTGGAACCTGAGCAAGTGCTCTGATAAGTTATTCCCAGATAGCAGCAGTGAATATTGTCCATTCAGTGAGAGTGCCTATACTAGGGGTTGCCAAGTTTGAGTGAGGCTGAACACCCTAGGGGCAACTGCTCACCAGTACCACTGATTAACGTAGAAGTCTCTGTAAAACCGTGTAAATTCAATTACACTCTTGGATAAGTAGCGATGTCCTAGGTAACACGATAGTTACCCTTGGTGGGGATATTTATTGGCTAGATCTTAGTCTTGAGACTCGGTTCTCTCTTACAGTTTAGCATTTATGCTGGAGGGCGTGTTATGCCTGAATTGTTGAAAGTAGTCGAGCGTTGGTCTCAAATTATATTGTGAAATATTATATCTGCTTGCTCTGGGATTTTCTAAGTGCAGGTATTTATTTGTTGATAAGATATAGTTGTGATATAATATATCTGCTTGTTCTGGGATTTTCTGAGTGCAGGAATTTATCTGTTTATATGAAATAATTTGTCATTGGTTATCAGGCATGACCATAAGTTTTCCAGGACGCTTTTGCGTTCTTGAAATTGATTGTGTAGGGTCCCGATGGACCCGGAACCCTAATTCTCTGCATGCTTTTGTTTTAAAGTTGAACTTACTAAGCGTTTTCGCTTACCTAGTTGTTTCCTGTTGTAGGTAAGAACAAGGGCAAAGTAGAGCAGTGAGCGTTGAAGTCTACCTTGCAAATGCACATGCGGACCGACCTTTCGGGAAGCCGTTTTATTTTTGGAAAATGTTGTGTAATTTTCCTAAACTAGGCTCACTCTACTCTTTATAAAAATATGTTGTAATTAAATGTTAAGTATGACCATACGACTTTTTTTTAAAAAAAAAATTATACGGGTTTTTGAGACATTTTGTTAAATGAAAACATTTATATTTCCGCATTATCGAGTGTTAAAAATCTGGGTCGTTACACAACCAGAGGAGGCAGAGGCTATAGGTGTCAAGGAGGCACTGAGTTAGATTAAAACACAGAGCTTGCATAATGCAACAGTGGAGACCGATTGCCTTATTGCACTATAGGCCATCAGGAGTTCTATTCAGATGGTTTCATCTTTTGGTTTACTTGTTGCTGATTGCAAAGCTTTGCTATCTAGTTTGAGGAATGTTTATTTGTGTTTTATCAACCCATCTGCAAATCAAGGAGCTCACTATTTGGCTAGAGCTTCTTGTTGATTGTAGTTATAGGGAGTGATGCTCCTTCTGAACTCTTGGATGTATTGTTTAAAGATAGTTTAAGTTAATAAAGTATTTCCATTTTAAAAAAAAACCATATTAAGAGTTAGGAAATTTCTTAACTGGAGGCGCTAAAAACGCTGTTACTATACTAGTATTTTTAAAAACTCACGTGGCTCTTTCTTTTGATTGCCACCTATTTCTAAATGTTTTTAAAAATGCAATGTTAATGCTATTGAGCCAGCTTGAAAACGATCCTTATTTTTCGTGGGTCCCACTGATTAATAATAATAATCTTATTTTATTTTAAAATAAAGTCTTCCATATGTGGGTCCCACAAATAATTTAAATCAAATGTGACTTTTTTTGTGCTAGAAATTTTAATTTAAAATATGTTATTAAGAAAGAAAAAATATTGGCGTATTTCATTTCACTCTTGCATGCTTTCATCGTCCATTCTGTGTAAGTATAAAGTATTTTTTTTTCCTTCTATTAGAAAAATAAATAATACACAAACTAAAAGAAGTTTCCACAACTCCTAAACGAAAGCCTCCATATTTTTTCGGAACTGCCATATTTTTTTATTGGCAACCAGTGTATTTATCCCTCTTTGTACTATATTCTGAAATTTATAATACTAGAGATGTGTTGTATGATGAAAAAAGTAATAGATTTATAAAGTTGTGCTCTATACTTCAAAATTGAGATATCATCCATTCATCATTTTTACACAATTTTTACACGTATAACATCGAAGGTTTAAAGGGAAAAAAATGTGAATTAAAGAAAAAAAAGAATACAAGTAGTACACAATTTGGTTTCACCTAGTTGGCTAGGTATGGTAAGCTTACTAGTCTATATTTGTATTTTATATTCTTCCATATTTTCTTACCTTATCAATTCTCTTCATGACATGAGTTGACTTTCTTAAATTATATATGAACTTTTTTGTGGGGATTTAAGACAATAATTAATCTTAAGAAGTCGGTCATGTATGAGAGAAGCTTGATTATTTATCTTTTGATTTTTTAAAAGATTATTTTATAAACTATATTATTTTTTAAAGTTCAAATTTACATAATACACATAATATCGCTAAAAATTTACATTTTTACGGACTATCAAAACTTTTTTCAATTTTACGTTTTTATGGAAACTTTTACTGCGTTGCCTGTTTTTCTTCTTTTGTGTTGTGTTTTTAGTTGTTTTTGTGTTGTTTTGTAGTTGTTTCAATTCATGTATAATTGTTTACATGTTGTTTTGTAGTTGTTTTAGTTTATGTATAGTTATTTTCATATTTTTTTTAGTTGTTTAAGTTTAGAGGAGTGTTATGGTAAACCTTCTATTTCAACCTCTTAGTCTACCTCTGCCTTAAAAAACTTATGCCAGAGCCTTTTTTAATTTTTTTTTTTCATGGAGGTGTTCGTTATAGTTACAACACCCTTTCTGCAAATTTTCGAAAAATTCAGAATAGTTTACAATGACAAAAACAGAGTTCTTGATATTTCTTGATATTCCGGTTTACTACACTACAAGAAAAACGTTTATAGAGGTGGAAATATACCGGCGGACATCCGCCGGTAATGTACAAATTATTAGCGGCGGAGTACTGGGTTCGCCGCTAATAATGGGGAAATTAAATTAAAAAATTAATTTTTTTTATTAGCAGCGGACTTACCCATTATTAGCGGCGGGTAGTGCGCCGCTAATACAATGCCCGGGAAACGAAGAAGAGGGCTTTTCAAAATTGCAAGAGGCGGGTATTTTCCCTTATTACCGGCGTGCCTTTATCCGCAAGTAATAACACTTATACCGACGGATTATACTAGCCCCGCCACTAATACTGTATTACCGGCGGGAGCATTTTAATAGCGGCGGATCCCCGTCGGTAATAATGCTATATATGGGATTGGATCGTCCGTCCCTCCCATTTCTCCTCTTCTCTCTAATATTTTTTTTCCTATCAGCCCGAGCACCACCACCGTCCGCCCCTCTGTCCAATCCCCACCGTTCAGTCGCCACTCTCACCGCCTCATCTCACTGCCTTTCAGTCGCCACTCTCCTCTCCCTCGCATTTCTCAGGTTTCTCTCTCTCTCTCTCTCTCTCTCTCTCTCTCTCTCTCACTTCGAGCCCTAGTATTGTGAATTTGTTATTAGTTTTGTTTCTCCACCGCTTTTAGATTGGGGTTTCTCCGGCCTTCATCTGAGCTTGTAGCGGCGTTCGTTTGAGCTTCCGGCAAAGGTACGAATTATGTGATTAAAATTGTTGAATTTGATTGATCCTAATCTATGAATTTGTTTTTTTTAAATCTTTCATATATTTTTTCAAGTTTTTGAAAAAACCTATAATTTACATTTTCTTTCTTCTTGTTTGAGCCTATTGTGCATTCTAAACTGATAATATAACAGGAGTATAATTGAGTGTTATTTTGAAATGAAATATGGGATATCTATATTGTTAGATACCGTAGAAAATTCAAGATTTGAATATAGAAATTGAAAATTTTATTTAATAAAAGTTTTTACAATTAATAATGATTGATTAAAAATTACTACATATCTTGTAATAATTTATTTTTTAATTTTTTAATTAATTAAATAATAAAATTTTGATTCAACATTATTTAATTAAATTTTTTATTAAATAACATTATCTAATTGCATAATTTAATTTAATTTAATAAAAGTGTTAAAAATTAATAATGATTAATTAAATAAATAATAAATTATTTTCAGAAATTATTTTAATTTGTTTATTAAATATTATTATCTAATATTAACTAGTATTAAATTATTTGAATATAGAAATTGAAAATTTTATTTAATAAAAGTTTTTACAATTAATAATGATTAATTAAAAATTACTAAATATCTTATAATAATTTATTTTTTAATTTTTTAATTAATTAAATAATAAAATTTTGATTCAACATTATTTAATTAAATAGTTTAATTTAATTTTTTATTAAATAACATTATCTACTTGAATAATTTAATTTAATTTAATAAAAGTGTTAAAAATTAATAATGATTAATTAAATAAATAATAAATTATTTTAAGAAATTATTTTGATTTGTTTATTAAATATTATTATTTAATATTAACTAGTATTAAATTATTTGAATATAGAAATTGAAAATTTTATTTAATAAAAGCTTTTACAACTAATAATGATTAATTAAAATTACTACATATCTTATAATAATTTATTTTTTCTGTTCCGATATGCTTGTGATTGATGGTTGTTGACTACAACCATCGATTATAGGGATATCGGCACAGAAATGATAAGTTTAAAGTATCAATAATAAAATAATGAATGATTTTTTTTAATTTGAATAACATTATCTAATAAATCATCATAAAATAACATAAGATATTATAATATTGCATAAGATTTCAAAAATGATAACAAAATTTTTTTGTTATTCATTCATATTCACATTACTAAAACTCAGAGACTCTTGTAACACTTTAGATGGCGATTGACAAGACTTGGAAAACATTGAGAAATCGTGCTTGTCAAGAATATTGGAATGGTCTACAATATTTTTTGACGATGGCCTCGGAACATAAGGATTTTGATAGAAGAATTAGGTGTCCGTGTGTCAAATGCATAAATAATAGGCTTGAAATTTTACCTGTTGTCGAAGCACATGTATTCGATAGGGGATTTTATCAAGGTTATGAGAGGTGGATTTATCACGGGGAAGCGGAACTAGATGTTGTTGATGAGGTAGTTGATGATGATGAAGTTGACGAGATGATTCCCATAGTAGAGGACTTCCTCTTACCGACAACTGAGCAATTAGACAATAATTACGGCGCAAGTTAGTATTACGACGAGTTATTTGAGGAGATTGAAGCTGAGTTGTATCCTGGATGTGATTGGATTTCTTCCCTTAACTTCTTAGCTAAGCTATTACATTTGAAAGTTAGAGGGAAGATTCCTAACAACATATTCGATGAATTATTGAAGTTGTTAAAGCTTTCCTTTCCGAAGGAAAATAAAATTCCATCAACGTACTACGAGGATAAAAAGGGATTGAAGAAATTAGGGTTGGGATACAAGTCGATTCATGTGTGCCAATATGATTGCTGTTTATTTTACAAAGAGCATGCAAACAAAGAGGAATGTCCAGTTTGCGGAACTAGTCGATGGGTTACTTTTGAAAAAACTAAAGGAAAAAAGGTGCTGCATAAGATGATGCGTTACTTTCCATTGACACCCCGGTTGAAAAGACTATACAGCTCAAGGCTTACAGCAAAGGACATGCTATGGCACCACACTGGGAAATCGAAAGATGATGGAGTGATGCGACACCCGGTGGATGGGACAGCGTGGAAGAACTTTGACGTCAATCATCCTGCTTTTGCAAGTGATCCTAGGAATGTTCGTTTAGGCTTAGCCACTGATGGATTTAATCCATTTGGCAACATGAACCTAGCAAGGCTTGTGGTGTTGGCGAACTATAATCTTCCACCTTGGTTATGTATGAAAGACAATAATTTGATGCTGACCATCCTTATTCCTGGTCCGAAATCACCGGGTAAGGACATAGATATATTTCTAAGACCATTGGTGGATGAGTTGAAGGAGTTGTGGGTTAACAGAGTTGTTATGAGAGACAGTACGACCAATACTATGTTCAAGCTGCGCGCAACCATTTTATGGACAGTCAATGATTTTCCAGCTCGAAGTAGTTTGTCTGGATGGAGTGGTCAGGGATACAAAGCTTGTCCCACATGTAATGAAGACACATCTTCCATTCGAGTGATCGATAAGACATCTTATGTTGGTCACAGAAGATTCTTGCCTAGTACACATCGAATGAGAAGGGACACTGAGTTCGACGGCCAAATTGAGAGAAGACGTCCTCCGAGACGATTTACTTGTGAGGAAATATTAGAACAAGTGAACAACCTTCCACCCCAAGTTCCTGGAAAACACTTGCAGTTTGGAGGTGTGAAACATAGAAGAGTTGCGGAAGACAGAAATTGGAGGAAAAAAAGCATTTTCTACAAGCTTGATTATTGGTGTACAAACATTTTAAAACATAACATTGATGTCATGCATGTCGAAAAAAATGTGTGTGATAGTCTCCTCGGCACAATCTTGGACAATGACAAGTCTACGGACACCACTAATGCAAGATATGATTTGAAGAAGATGGGAGTAAGGGAATCATTGTGGATTTAAGAAGATGAGAATGGAAAGTTGATGAAGCCACATGCTTCTTATGTGTTAACTCCTGCTCAGAGACAACAATTTTGTCAATTTATTAAAGAAGTGAAATTTCCAGATGGCTTTTGTTCAAGTTTGTAGAAAAAATTAATCGAGAATGAAACAAATATCATTGGGTTGAAATCCCACGACTGTCATGTTATAATGCAACGATTACTGTCAGTGGGTGTTCGCAAGTTTCTCCCAAAAGATATATCGACCACCATTTCTCAACTGTGTAATTTTTTCAGGCAAGTATGTTCGAGGACTATAAATGTTACAGATATGGAGGAATCACAAAAAGACCTTGTTTTGATATTGTACAAGATAAAGTTGATTTTTCCTCCGACTTTTTTTGATATAATGATTCACTTGGTCTTACATTTGCCTGAAGAAGCGATTTTGGGTGGACCGGTATTTATGAGGTGGATGTATCCTTTTGAAAGGTACATGAAAAAATTGAAGAACTACGTGGGAAATAAAGCTCGTCCTGAAGGGTCGATAGCTGAAGGCTATGTTGCTTATGAGGCTTTGACATTTTGTTCGATGTATTTCAAAGGGGTTGAAACAAAATTTAATTGTCTTGATCGAAATTAAGATGAGGTGTATGTCCCACGACACCTTACTGTGTTTCAATCTCAATGTCGTCCCCTGACAAAGGGAACTCTCAAGCCTCTCGACCTTGCGACTCGTGAAATGGCTGAATGGTTCATACTTGACAAGTCTCCCGAAATTCAGGATTACTTTGAGTAAGTTTATTCCCTTTAAAGTGAAATTTAAGTTCATTCCAAATTGTTTTATATAATATAGTCAAAGCATTCAAATTTACAGTGAACACCTAGTAGAGATCAAACTGGAATACCCAGATGGTGATCATAATTTTTTACACAAGAAAATTTTTCGCCAGTGGTTTCATAAGAAGGTAAAATTGAGATTATTTTTAAACCTTTATTGTTGTAATGATATTTTTATCATTCTAATATAGGTTTATTAATTTATTTAGATATATGACTTGCACAAACTTGGATCTTTAGAGAATGGTGATGAGTTGCTAGCTTTAGCATCTGGGTCAAATCACTTGGCAACCTACTACGAAGGTTGTATAGTTAACGGTGTTCGATTTATCGCTTACGACCGAGATCAAAAGCGCACCACACAGAATAGTGGACTGTCTGTTGCGGGAACTGAAGGTTTTAACTATTATGGCACACTTCAAGAAGTACTGGTGTTATCTTTCACTGGTGCATATTCAGTTGCATTGTTTAGGTGAAAATGGTTTAACACTGATCCAAGCAAGAAGAAAAAATCATTGAAAATAATATCACTAGTATAAACGTCAGTAGCGAATGGTACAAAGATGAGCCTTATATACTTGCTAGCCAAGCTAAGCAATTATTTTGTCTCGATGATCTACTTAGAGGCCGACACTGGAACATTGTTGAGGATGTCAATCATCGTCAAATTTAGGACATCGAGGACGATGAAGCTGATGCAGATGTTGATGTTGTACATGACAGAAGCTCATCAAATTTTGTGTTGACCATGGATCTCGGTCAATTGGTTATGGAATCTCATGAACCTGCAACATATATTGGCACTATACAAAATTCTCCTGCTAATCAATTGGATGATAATTTCATAAATGACGACTTAGGCGAAGAAGAAGTCGATGAAGAAGATGAATTGCTAGTTGATATTTGTGAAGATGATGTTAATCATGTGTCTCCGATTGATGTCAATTTAATTAATGATGAAAGTGATAATGATTATTCTACATAGTTTATATATTTTTGTAATAAAGTCAATCGTTTAAAATATAATATATGGGACTTGTAATCATTTTCTTCATTTCCATTGGTGATATTTGATACTAACTAATAATTTTTGTTCCCAAGTACAATTTCAGCGAATATAACAACCTCTCACAAAGGAGATGGTGAAGGTCTAGACTCACCAAATCCTAGTAAAGTACCCTCTTCATGCAAGATATTAATATTTCAAATTTTGGTTATTGTTGAAAATGTGGATAGCTGAAGTGCCGAGAAGAAAGGGTCGTGGCCTGGCTAACAACATACCACTTGAAATTCGAAGGCGGAATGCCGGGAAACCACTAGATCTTCAGCTTGATCCTAGGACGGACAAAGTGGTTGGCTTGGAGGACCAAACTTTTGTCCGCGAGATAGGCCTCCAACTCACCTTGTTGTTGCCAGGACATTACTTGGATTTTGCTGATGTACCTCAACAATTTAAGGAACAAGTCGTACAAAAGATGAAGGTAAAAATTTAGAACAAGTCTTGTGGTATGTATATTTTTATTAAAATTATTTACAAACTAAACCAACGTGTTAATTTTTAATGTAGAATTTTTATAATGTTGATGGTCATCCAGAACCCGAGAGAGTTATGAAAACTATCTACACAGAGATGCGCAAAAGATATTATGAGAGAAAGAACATCAGACATACTCACTTCAAAAAATATTACTCTAAGCCGGAAGATTTGGAGAGCGTTCTCATTGCCCCACCTGACCATTGCACCAAGGAGAGTTGGAAAGATATTGTTCAGTTGTTTTTGAGCCCAAAATTTATTGCGCGATCCAACCAAAACGAGAAAAACAGAAAAGAAATGAAGTATACATCGACGCAAGGCAAAAAATCGATTGCAGCTAAGCGTCACCAATTTGTAAGTAAAAATATTAATTTAATTTAACAAAATTTTACATTCTAACTTCCTATCTCTACATTTGTATAGGCGAACCCTGATGAATATGTTATTGATACTTGGAAAGATAGCCATTTGAGAAAATCGACAAAAGTTTTTGTCAACGACGCAGCTCGAGAAACTTTTGTGTTATTATTTTCATTAAACTATATTACTGTTGTGTTTCTAACACTTTTTATGAATAGGAAAAAATGACGGAAGAGCTTGAAAGGGCACGACTTCAAAGCCAGTCTCAAGGACTGACAGAGGGATCTGAAACTGGATCTGCTGCTGATTCCTTGTCGATTGATCAGTACGAGATTATGAGTAAAGTACTTGGGGAGAGGTCTGACTTTCAAAGAGGAGTAGGTTAAAGCAAAGGCAAAGGGAAAAAAAATCAGCTTCCAGCTCCACAAGTCAAAGTCAGTCACAGGCCCAACCTGCTCATACACCTTAGGAAGACATGGCTACTATGGCGGAAATGATGAGGTCAATGCGTGAAAAGATCCGGATGTTGAAATCTCAACAAGGTCCATCTGGTAATCCTCAGCATACCAGTACAAAAACTGAGTCGCAGTTTGAAAGCCTTCTGCAACGATATTTACCATCACAACCTGAAGGTGGTATATCTTCTCAAAGTTCACCTCCTTGGTCGATGCCACAACAACAACAACATTTTTATCCACCTCAACAGAATTATCCAAACATGTATGGACGCTCCTCCCAATCCCCTCCTTTTTATTACCACGGCATCCCTGCAGGATCTCAGACGTCACATCCTAGGCGTCGTCACTTTGGGGATTCATCGCAGCAACAACATCCACAGCAGATGTATGGTCAATTTGTGAGTTCGTCGTAGCAGCAGAGGTATGGCCAGTTTAAGAGTTTATTGCATCAGTCTCCCTCGGCGTGACCACATACTTGACAATTTGGATCATCTTCGCAGAAGCACTCTCCACAAGCACCACAGTTTGCTTCACCACCATTGCCGCACCCTAATACTGGTGATCAAGATATTTACCTTAATGAATATTTTACACCTGGTTGGCCCGATCAAAACAATAATAATTAGATTACGTTTTTTTAATTATATTAAGACAATTGAAATTTTATTATGTTTATTTTATAATTAGTTCATATGTAATTAAAATGAGACAATTGATATTTTTATTATGTTAATTTTATGATTAATTATAATGCTATTTTTGTTTGATGAATATTAATTGTGTTATTAATTTTAATTTATGTTAAATATTATTATTTTTAAACAAGTATTATATGTATATTTATTATGAAATAAAATAAAATCAATTATTATATTTTAATATTAGTATTTATTACCGGCGGATTAATAGAGGCGGAACCCGCTGGTATTAAATGAGTCAAACGAGGTTGACAGTGTTAATTTATACCGGCGGAGTCCCGCCTCTATTAATCTGCCGGTATTAATACAATACCGGCAGGTGTGTCAGTCGGTCGGTAATTCCGCTAATTACTGACCGATTATTACCGGCGGATACACCAATTATTACTGGCGGAATCCTCCACCGGTAATACTATATTTTTTTGTAGTGCTATGAGTATTCGAAAAAATACTAACATATTTTCGACACTGCTAACTATTAAAAAAATTTCAAAAATTTGTAAGATATGTTAGAAATTCATAAAACACCATGATACAAGATTGTATATAATTTAGAATACAATGAGAAATTGAAAAAATAATTAAGAATACATACCTAATTCTTCCATAGTAATAACTGAGATTTTGTAGTGCCATACTAACCAACTAAGTCTTCCTCCCTAGATCTCTAAATCAGAAGCAGATCAAATAGATCAACCAAATACTACCATACAATTGTGATGAGACAATATGTATTTATAGAGTTAAGGAGGGGACTTAGCTACATAACCCTAGTTGGATTGGACCTCTTCATCAAAAGTTTCAGTCAACTAGAAAGGTCACACTTCTGCTTCAACTATACTTCACACAGATGCTAAGCCCATTAACTATAGATTACTTATTATATGAGCTAATATAACAAAGAGCTATCTAACAACCCATATTTTAATAAAATAATTAAAATGTTAATGTAAGCCCAAATAAAAGTCTTACATTCTCCCACTTAGGCTACATTAATTGTTTAATACATATATATATATATACTTAGAATAATTTTATTTAAAAATGACTCATGGGTTGAATAACAAGAAATTTGTGGCCACTTTTAAAACAATACTTCTTTGATAGCTTCTCAAACAACCGGTCCAGTTTAATCATTGATATTGAACTATGACAACCACTTTAATTCTTAATCAACAAAAGATATTCATAATCACAAATACCAATAACCAAACCAACATGGTCGCCAAATCTAGTAGTGTGGTAATGAATTATGTTTGGCATGTGATTAATAAAATAACATAATCTCCTTATCAATCCTCAATTTCACTGATGTCGTGATGCTTAATAAATAAGCCAGTGAAATTAACCATTACCACTACTTAATACATAAGACAATAATATAATTAAATATGCTTAAAAATTAAGAAAATATGATATCATTGCCATTAAGCTAATAAATTCAAAAGACAATAATCACAACAATATGAACCAAATGCTTTCAATTCAATTATTCTCGAGAATATAACAAAACATAATCATTCAATAACCAAATATTGAAACACAATATGTAGTTCATAACTTCAATTAAAAAATTACAAAAGATCATGATTTCTAACAACCAAAATAAACATAAAAGAAAAGCTTCCACTAACCCAAAAGATCAAAAGATTCTAAAATGCCCATATCAACAACATGTTTATTAAACAATGAGGCATTAATCCTTTTGTGAGAGGATCTGCTAACATCAACTCTGTCTTTCAATTTTCTATAACAATGTCTCCTTGCTTGACTAAGTCTCTAACGGTAAGGTACTTTATCTCCATATACGTTGAAGCACTACTGATCTTGTTATTCTTTGAAAAGAAAACAACAACACTATTATCACAATAGATCAGCATAGGTAAGGAAATAGAATCAACTACTCGTATTTTTGAAATAAGATTCTTTAACCACAAAGCTTGTAAAGATGCCCAAAAACATGCCACAAACTCAGCATACATAGTAGACGATGTAATCAAAGTCTGTTTAACGCTTTTTCAAGAAATAGCTGCACCAACCAAAGTGAAAATATATCCAGAAGTTGACTTTAAATCATTAACAGAACCACCAAAATCTGAATTAGAATAACCAACAACTCGGAGATTCTCAACATGCCTATACACAAGCATAAAATTCTTGGTTCTTTGCAAATATCTCATAACTTTCTTGGTTGCAACCCAATGATCATGTCCAGGATCAGATAAATATATCCCAAGAACATTGACTACAAAAGCAATATCAGGTCTAGTGCAAACCTGAGCATACATCAAACTCCCTACTACACTTGCATATGGGATGTTTTTCATTGCTTCTCTCTCCAAGTCGTTCTTAGAACATTGTTGCTTACTAAACTTGCCCCCTTTTAGAATAGGGATAGAACCAGACTTACATAGATTCATGTTGAACCTTTTGAGCACACGATTAATATAAGCTTCTTGAGATAAGCCAAGAACGTTTTGATTCCAGTCACGATGAATCTCAATCCCAAAAACAAAAGACTCTTCTCCAAGATCCTTCATATCAAAGTTTGTAGACAGGAATAGTTTGGTCTCATTTAGTAATGTTAAATCACTACTCACAAGTAAATTGTTGTCCACATAAAGAACAAGAAAGATATAATGACTCCCACTGATCTTCATATAAATACACTGATCAAACTTGTTCTCTATAAAACCAAACGATGTCATAATCTTATCAAACTTCAAGTACCATTGACGAGATGCCTGTTTGAGACCATAAATAGACCGTTTCAATTTTCTCCTTTCCATCTTTCTTGAAACCTTTAGGTTGAGACATATAGACTCGCTCACTTAATTCTCCATTCAGAAAAATAGTTTTTACATCCATTTGATGCAACTCTAAATCAAAATGTGCTACTAAAGCCATAATAATCCTGAATGAATCTTTAGTGGAAACAAGAGAGAATGTTTCAGTGTAATCAATACCTTCTCTTTGAGTAAATCCTTTTGCCACTAAATATGCCTTATACCTTTCAATTTGACCCTTATTGTCCTTTTTGGTTTTGAAAATCCACTTACAGCCTATTGGTTTAAAACCAATTGGTAATTCAACCAACTCCCATACATCATTATTCTTCATGGACTCAATCTCATCATTCATAGCTTCTATTTATTGAGAAGATTGTGGACTATTAAGAGCTTCACTATAAGTCACAGGATCCACAAAATGACCAATATCATATTTTCCTTCTCCAAGGTAAACTAAATGATCATTAGATATCGCTGACCTCTTTTCCCTTTGAGATCTTCTTGGACGAAGTATTTCTGGAATAACTTCTATCTGTTGAGCATCATTTTAAATGATATCTTCGACAATTGGAATTTCTTTAGGAACGGGACCTTCATCCATAATAGGAGCAATATGCTTGTTAGAATAGGAGCATTATCATCAGGGGTAGGGATAGGATCGATATGATTATCATCTCTTGAAAAAGACATAGGAATAAAAATTCCATGAGATGACTCTCACGTTTCAAGAGATGGAGTAGAAATGTTTTCAGCAACATGAAATTTTACAGTTTGAGATTCAGCAATTCTATTACCTCGAGCAGGACAATAAAAACGATAGCCTTTTGAGTAACTTGGATAACCAACGAAAAAACACTGGACTGTTCTGGGATCTAACATTTTTAGATTAGGATCATAAATTCTGATTTCATCGGGACAACCCCATACGCGGAGATGATTCAAACTAGGCTTTCCACCAGTCCACAACTCAAAAGAAGTTTTGGGTACAAATTTACTTAGAACACGATTCAAGATATAAGTAGCAATCATGATTGCTTCACCCCATAAGAATTCTGGCATATTAAATCTACTCATCATGCTTCTAACCATATCCATTAAAGTGTGATTTCTTCTCTCTGTAACTCCATTTTGTTCAGGGGTACCAGGCATGGTGTATTGAGCAACTATACCATTATCTTGTAAATACTTAGCAAAAGGCCCCATGTTTTGTCCAAATTCGGTATACTTGCCATAATATTCCCCTCCACGATCTGAACACAATCTTAATGACTTTCCCTAACTGTTTCTCAACCTCACTTCAAATTTTTTTGAACTTATCAAGAAAATCTTATTTTTCTTTAATCAAGTAAGTGAACCCATATCGAGAAAAATCATCAATGAAGGTGAGAAAATACTTTTTTTTTCCATAATGAAGTAGAATAAGGGCCACTAATATTGATATGTATAATATCTAATAGATATTAACTACGGTTGACAGTCTTTTTTCTTGTTTTGGTTAACTTTTCTCGAGCACAATCAACACAAGTATCCCAATCAGAAGCATCAAGAGGAGGAAGAATATCAGCCCTAATTAATTGATCAACTCTTTGTTTAGAAATATGACCTAACCTTTTGTGCCATAGCAATAAAGATTTTTCCTTAATATAAGATCTCTTAGCCATATTATTCTCAACATTGAAAGAGGAAGCTAAAGAAGCAAATGATAACTTGTAAAGACCATCAGAATAAAAACAGTTTCCAATAACTCGTAAGTCAAACATAATGTCAACCTTATTATTCGCAAAAAGAAAAGAATATCCTTGTTTATCCAATAGCGGAAGCGAAACTAAATTTCTCTTAAAAGTAGGAACATAAAAGGTATTGTTCCAAAAAATCTTAAAACTAGACTGTAATTCAAGAATAAATGTGCCAACAAAGCAAACTTCAACTCCAACATCGTTTCCCACACTTTAAGCTTTGACTCCCTCTCTGTAGTGCACCAATTTTTTTTTAGTTATTAAAATTTTGCTGTTTTATTTTATTTAATTGTTAATTGTGGTGAATTATTTTTATTTATTGTTTTTTTGTTTAAATTAATTGTTAGAGTTGTTTGGTAGAATTTTTGTGAAATTATTTGTTAAATGATATTTATTAATTTATTTTTAAAATGTGATTATTTGAGTTATGGTTGAATGCACTAAGGTGCATGGTAGGTAGTGATGCACCCTAGTTATTAAGTGTGTGCTAGTGCATGGTAGCATGGTGCACATGTGTAGAAATTTCTACACACTTGTATATTCCTTTATTTGGAATTAATTAATTCAAAAAATAATAAAAAGAAAGGGAAATGAGAGAGTCTTGGACGTGCATGGTGTAGTGGGAATGCTAAGGAGAGAGTTTCCTATTTTATGTGGATAGTGATAATGCAAACTTGATGATAGGCAAATAAAGTGGTATTTTTCTTCCTTTTAAGTCAAATGAAAATCCTTTTATTTAAGTAATTTAGAATAAACAAAATTAATGAGAAATTAGGAATAGGAAACTTACCTATTTATTTTTATAAGGCCATTATTTTCATAAGCTAGAATAAAAGGGAAGAGAAAAATAAAAAGAAAGGAGGCCATTTTTTGCTTGGGTGCCGTCGGCCATAGAGAGAAGAGAGAGAGAGAGTGGCGAGCTAGAGAGAGAAAGGGAGAGAAGGGGCTGCCATTTTTTTAGAGAGAAGGAGGAAAGAAAGAATGAGAAGAAGGAGAAATGAAAAGGGCTCAAAGCTCTAGGTAACGTGTTCATCTATGGTGTTTTCTTTTAAAATCTTTGGTTAAGAATATTCTTCTTCTTCAATCTTAGAATAATGGTGTTTTCTTTCTATGGCTCTATGGTGTTCGAAACCCTAGGACTTTGAGCAAGAAGGTGATTCTAGTTGGGCTCTTGATTTTCTATCAAGAGAGGTATTGGAATTTTTCCCCCTTCAATTCTTTGGTTGTTGTTATTTTATGTTGTTATTTGGAAATATCATGGCTAAAATTGGGTTTGAGTTTTGGATAGGATTTTATGTGTGTTCATTGATATTATTGATGTTGGGATGAGGGGTTGTTTTGTTTGATGCATAGGAGTTTTGGGCATGGGCGTGTGGTGTGTATAGGCAAGCATGATTAGAGATTTTGGTCATACACGAAATCTAAAATTCTTATGGTTATGTTTCATGGTTATTTTGATAAGAATAAAAGGATGATGATGGATTCATGCAAATGTATTATTATTGTTGTTGAATCATTATTTTATCTCACTCTTCGAAAACATGATTAGATTATGTGATCTTGTATTTTTATTTGGGTTCATGAGTTTATTGAAATTGTTGGTAAACATGCCTATGAGTTTGGGGTGAATTGCTAACATGTGGGAAGTTCTGTCGTCTTGGTGTGTATGGCGTGGGGGCATCCTATGGACGAGAAACGATCAATTTTAATTGCCATTTTCTTTTAATAACGTTATGTTTAATGAGACTTTTTAAATTTATCAGTGGGACTTGAACTTTGGTTGTTTTAAGAACTTTGCATGAAAACTTATATATTTTTTTCTTTTTTAAACTATTGGGCCCAACTTGCATGTTTTTAGCAAGACCCCACTGGATTCTTTATAAAAAGTAGCTTTCTATTATAAACCAATGATTATGCGAATGTTTTACAAGGCATTAGACTAGGGCATTTTACAAATGGTATCAGAGACAACCGTCCATGTTTCCAAGGACCCTCCCCATACACGCTAAAGATGGGAAAACCTCACCTCACCGCGTCGTAAGTATTTGTTTATGTGATATTACTTGTTTCTGTTTTATTTAATTTTATAGTTTCGTAATTGCAGTATAGTAAGATGTCTCCTGTTTTGAAAACAACTAAGAAACAACTACTCAAGGAGATCTGCGCCATACCCAAGGTCCAGCTTGAGGATCCCTACGATTGGCAGATAGCAGTTTTGAAAACAACAAAGGTGGTTTGTGATTGCATCCAGGGGATCATGAACAAAAGATGAGCCCTGCTATGGCCCATAGAGCAATATTGGGTCTTGATGGAAGCACTGTCGATGTACTTAGAGGCCCTTCATCAATTGACTCGATCATGGAATGACGTTGAGCAGGATTACTTGGAGTTTAGTAGCATGGAATTCGTAATTTGTGATTTTCTGGTAAATTACAATTTAAGTCGCCTGGAGCTGGTGTTAGTAATGACGGATGATGGCGGAATAGAGGAGCGTGTGGAAATGGTACACAATGTGGAAGGAGAATTGGCAATTGAGGAAGTAATTCGAGCTATGCCACGTCTGACCGCTAGAATGGAGATAATGGCGAGTGCTCCCGGCTATTTCCACATCCCAGAAAACGTCTTTGATTACAGTTTAGGGGACGAGTCCACCGTTGAGGACTAGAGTCCATTGCGTAATTGTTACATGGGGTGCTAATAAATAAGATGGGATATTTTCTAAGACCTTAAGGGATTTATGTTTTGTTCATTAAATACTTTTTGGAATCGTTTAAATTTTGGAATAATTTGAAACATTTTGAATGCTAGGGTTTATTTTGTTGCAAATTCTAGACAATGTGGTTTGAATGTATGACTTTGCAAATATCTATAAAACCATTATGCAATGTTCCTTCCTTATGATCTTCCTTTGATTGCCTTAGAATCTCATTATGTCGACTAGAGGAAGAGGAGAAAAGGAAAGAGGAAAAGGCAGAGGAAAGGGTGTCCCCACAAGGTCTGAAACCACGACAACCCCTGACGTAGAAATGCCATCAGTTCAACCTACAGCTCCAGCAACACCATCTGTGGACCTGGCCGTAGAGGTAGCAAGGTTAAGAGAATAGTTGAGGCTGAGAGATGAGGAAATAGAACATGCTAGACAAGCACCGCAAACGTCCCAAACTCCCCAAGTACCTCAAGTACCAGTGGCGCAACCTCAGCCGCCAATACCAACACCTGTACCACTACCAGTAACCTATGGGTTCGAGCCAGTGTATGAACATTTCAGAAAGCAAGCCCCACCAACCTTTGAAGGGAAAACTGATCCAATGGTGGCAGAGGATTGGTTAAGGTTGGTTGAGGCTATCTTTGATCATATGGAGTTGAATGATCGCCAAAGGGTTTCTTGCGCAGTTTATTTACTTGAGATGGATGCACGGATTCGGTGGGATGTAATTAAACAGACCCGTGACCTGAATACTATGACTTGGGCAGAGTTTGTCCAGGCTTTTAGTAAGAAGTATTACAGTCCAACTATGCTAGCAACTAAGGTTGATGAGTTTGTAACTCTGGTACAAGGGAACCTATCTGTCACTGATTATGCATAGATCGGTTGGCTAAATTTGCTCCTGAAATGGTACAAACTGAAACATTGCAAGTCCAAAGGTTCGTAAGGAGACTCAAACCGATGATCGTGAGGGATGTTATGATGACCAGTGCTGAAGTGGTTGGTTATGCAGAAGTACTGGATAGAGCTCTTGAAGCTGAATATTTGGAAGAATGAATATTGAAGGATAATGCCACTAGAAGACTGAACTATCGAAACAAGGGCTTCCACGAGGGCGACAAGAGAAAGGCAAACGAAGGGTAGAATAGTGGCGCTGATAAGAGACCTAGACCTCCGGCCACGAATAGCAACAATCATAACCCTCAGAACCATAACAACTGCAACAATCGCTTCAATGACCAGAATCGTGGGAACCATCAAGGCAATCGAGTAGAGCATCCTATCTGTCCTAAATGCTCGAAAAGACACCTAGGAGAATGTTAGGCCAGTACCAATAAATGTTTCAAGTGCGGCTAGGCAGATCATTTAAGGAAGAATTGCCCACAATGGAAGGCGGGACAAAATAACAACAACAACCTGGTGCCAGCAAGGGTTTTCACTTTAACTCAGAATGAAACGGCCAACAACAACACCGTACTTACAGGTTAGCTCCCTATATCTGGTACGATGTGTAGAGTCTTAATTGATTATGGAGCGACTCATTCTTATGTTTCCATGAATGTGATTGATAGACTTAATATTCCTTATAAGATGTTTGAACATAACTTTAGTACATTGTTGCCATCGGGAGATATGATGTTGTCAAATAAGTGGTTACCGTCAACATCTGTAATGGTAGAGGGCAGGGAGTGCCCGGCAGATCTTATAGAACTAAGCATACCAGATTATGATGTCATACTTGGCATGGATTAGTTATCCAAACATGGGGCTACGATAGACTGTCAAAAGAAGACTGTATAGTTCAGGCTAAAGGAAGGAGAGGTCTTTTCCTTTAGAGGCGAAGTAACGGGTTTTCGAACACCCATAATATCTGCACTGGAAGCACAGAATATGATACAACATGGTAGTTCGCGTTCCTGGCTAGTGTAGTGGATAAATCCAAGGAGTCAGAATTAAAGCCAGAAAATGTACATATTGTTTGTGAGTTCCCAGAGGTGTTTCCCGAAGAATTACCAGGATTACCCCCAGACAAAGAAATCGAGTTTGTAATCGAGCTTGCACCGGAAACTGCATTGATCTCTAAAGCACCCTATCAAATGGTGTCGACAGAGTTAAAGGAACTTAAAAACCAGCTACAGGAGTTGTTGGACAAAGGGTTCATAAGACCTAGCCATTCGCCATGGGGAGCACCGGTCCTATTTGTGAAAAAGAAGGATGGGAGTGTGACGATGTGCATTGATTACCGAGAACTCAATACGGTCACCATTAAGAATAAATATCCTTTGCCTAGGGTAGATGACCTTTTTGATCAATTGCAATGGGCAGCAGTATTCTCGAAGATTGATTTGTGATCCGGGTACCATTAGTTGAAAGTGAAAGAGGGAGACATTTCGAAAAAAACTTTTAGAACTCGCTATGGGCACTATGAATTCTTAGTGATGCATTTTGGACTTACGAACATCCCAAAAATATTTATGGACATGATGAACAGGGTATTTAAGGATTTCTTGGACAAGTTTTTGGTAGTGTTCATAGATGATATCCTTATTTACTCGAAAACCAAGGAGGAGCACGAGGAGCATTTGAGGTTGACTCTGAACAGATTGCAATAACATCAGTTGTATGCCAAGTTCTCTAAATGTGAGTTTTGTCTGCAACAGGTAACTTTCCTAGGGTATATAGTGTCCAAGAATGGGATAGCAGTAGACCCATCGAAGATCGAGGCCATTAGAGACTGGCCCTAGCCAAAGAATGCCTCAGAAGTTTGAAGCTTCTTAGGATTAGTCGGTTACTATAGGAAGTTTGTCGGGGGTTTCTCGAAGATCGCCACCCCATTGAACAACTTGAACCCCCAAACATTAGAAGTTTGCATGGACTGAAAAATGTGAAGAGAGCTTTAAAACCATGAAGGATAAGTTGATTTCTGCGCCTATCTTTTGTGTTTCCACTGAGGGCGAGAAATTTGTGGTGTATTGTGATGCATCAAATAATAGCTTGGGATGTGTGTTGATGCAAGATTGGAAGGTGGTGGATTATGCTTCCAGAGAACTCAAGGATTATGAGCAACGGTATCCCACTCATGACCTTGAATTGGCAGCAGTAGTGTTCGCACTAAAGATATGGAGACATCACCTATATGGGGACAAGTGCGAGATATACACAGACCACAAAAGTCTGAAATACGTTTTCACGCAAAAGGAACTGAATATGAGGCAGCGAAGGTGGTTGGAATTAGTGAAGGACTACGATTGTGAGATTCTATACCACCCAGGCAAGGCCAATGTGGTTGCAGATGCTTTGAGTAGGCGGGGACATGGGAATGTCTCAGCACTATGTTCAATAGAGATGCCTCTTCAGAAAGAGATCATAAATGTCGACATTGAAATTGTGACGAGAAGTTTGGCGAACCTCACATTGCAATCCTCCCTACTAGAATAAATTCGAGAAGGACAAAAATTGGATGAAGCCTTAGTGAAACAAGAGGCTTTGGTACAAGAAGGTGGCAGCAGCGATTTCACAATGTCTAATGGTGAATTGCTGAGATACAAGGATAGGATTTGTGTGCCTGACAATGCTAAAATTAAGGAAAGTATTATGAAAGAAGCACATACAACGCCTTATTCCTTACACCCAAGGTCCACAAAAATGTACCAAGACCTTAAGGTGTTATATTAGCGGCATGGAATGAAGAGGGATATTGTTGAGCTTATTGCTAGATGTTTGACATACCAACAAGTCAAAGCGGAACACCAAAGGCCAACAGGGTTGCTTCAACCACTCTATATTCCTGAATGGAAATGGGAGGATATAACAATTGATTTTGTGGTAGGATTGCCTAGAACCACCAAGCAGCATGACTCTGTGTGGGTAATAGTAGACAGACTCACTAAGTCTGCCCATTTTCTGCCAGTCAAGACCACATACACGGCGGACCCATCTGCTGAATTGTACGTAAGTGAGATAGTGAGACTTCATGGGGTGCCAAAGTCAATAGTTTCTGATCGAGGGTCAGTTTTCACATCCAACTTTTGGAAAGAGCTACAAAGAGCTATGGGATCAAGTGTAAAGTTTAGCACCGCATTTCATCCTCAGACCGATGGCCAGTCTGAGAGGACTATACAGATTTTAGAGGACATGTTGAGGTGTTGTGCTTTGGATTTTTCAGAGTCTTGGAACAGATATTTTCCCTAATGGAGTTCTCTTATAATAACAGCTACCAATCTGCTATAGGGATAGCTCCCTATGAGATGCTTTATGGGCGTAAGTGTAGATCTCCTTTGCACTGGGATGAAGTTGGGGAGAAACAGATTTTAGGCCCTGAGGCAGTTAGGGAAGCCAATGAGGTGATTGAGAGGATTCGCCAAAGGATGCTTACCGCGCAGAGTAGGCAAAAGAGCTACGCTAACCTTAAGAGAAGGGACATCCAGTTTTCTGTGGGCGAGTTTGTTTTCTTGAAAGTCCCACCAATGAAAGGGTTTATGCGTTTTGGAAAGAAAGGGAAGTTAAGCCCTAGATATATAGGTACATTTGTGATTTTGGACAGAGTCGGGAAAGTTGCTTACCGTTTGGCACTGCCCCCAGCATTTGTTGAAACACATAACGTCTTTCACATCTTGATGTTGCGTAAGTATGTGTCAAACCCCTCTCATGTTTTGAGATACGAGCCGTTACATCTGAAGTAGGACCTGAGTTATGATGAACAACCTGAATGCATTATTGAAAAGGGAATCAAGGAATTGAGATCCAAAAGAATTCCACTAGTTAAGGTCCTGTGGAAGAATAGTACGGAACGAGAAGCAACATGGGAGTTGGAGGAAGACATGAAAGAAAGATACCCTAAATTATTTGGTAAGAAAGAATTTCGGGACGAAATTCCTTTTAAGAAGGGTATATTGTAGTGCACCAATTTTTTTTTTAGTTATTAAAATTTTGTTGTTTTATTTTATTTAATTGTTAAGTGTGGTGAATTATTTTTATTTATTGTTTTTTTGTTTAAATTAATTGTTAGAATTGTTTGGTAGAATTTTTGTGAAATTATTTGTTAAATGATATTTATTATTTTATTTTTAAAATGTGATTATTTGAGTTATGGTTAAATGCACTAAGGTGCATGGTAGGTAGTGATGCACCCTAGTTATTAAGTGTGTGCTAGTGTATGGTAGCATAGTGCACATGTGTAGAAATTTCTACACACTTGTAGATTCCTTTATTTGGAATTAATTAATTCAAAAAATAATAAAAAGAAAGGGAAATGAAAGAGTCTTGGACGTGCATGGTGTAGTGGGAATGCTAAGGAGAGAGTTTCCTATTTTATGTGGATAGTGATAATGCAAACTTGATGATAGACAAACAAAGTGATATTTTTCTTCCTTTTAAGTCAAATGAAAATCCTTTTATTTAAGTAATTTAGAATAAACAAATTTAATGGGAAATTAGGAATAGGAAACTTACCTATTTATTTTTATGAGGCCATTATTTTCATAAGCTATAATGAAAGGGAAGAGAAAAAGAAAGGAGGCCAATTTTGGCTTGGGTGTCGTTGGCCATAGAGAGAAGAGAGAGAGAGTGAGGCGAGCTAGAGAGAGAAAGGGAGAGAAGGGGCTGCCATATTTTTAGAGAGAAGGAGGAAAGAAAGAATGAGAAGAAGGAGAAATGAAAATGGTTTCAAAGCTCTAGGTAATGTGTTCGTCTATGGTGTTTTCTTTTAAAATCTTTGGTTAAGAATACTTTTCTTCAATCTTAGAATAATGGTGTTTTCTTTCTTTGGCTCTATGGTGTTCGAAACCCTAGGACTTTGAGCAAGGAGGTGGTTCTAGTTGGGCTCTTGATTTTCTATCAAGAGATTGTAATTTTTTCCCACTTTAATTATTTGATTGTTGTTATTTTATGTTGTTATTTAGAAAGATCATGTCTGAAATTGGGTTTGAGTTTTGGATAGGCTACTATGTGTGTTGATTGATATTGAGATTCCGTTTTTAGTAATTACCAAATTAATTGAACCATTTGAATTAATTAAAGTGCGGAATGGTAATTAACTGTTTACACAGATTCTAGTTCTGTAGGGACAGAATCCAAACTTGTCATGACAGAAACTGAACACAATAAAAAGACAGTGCAAAACAATAAAGAACACAACGAATTTTTACAAGGTTCAGAAACCCTTTCGGATAACCTACTCCTTGGGGCCACGCCCAGAGAATAAAACCAATTAATAATGAATTACAAGTACAAAATATTGACTTAAACAAAACAAGACTCCCTCTTGAGATTTGCCGCAACTTTGTTGTACTTCTCTTCACTAATATTATTTTGATTGAAACGCTCAACCACTTGAACTCCCTTCAATGGCCAGCGAGTGCTTGCATCCTCCCGACGCAAAGCTTGTAAAAATCTTCTCTCGAAGACTATAAACGTTGTGTTCAAATTACACTGTGTATTCACTCATGAACATGACATAAACTCACCACTAAAAACTAAACACACATATTTCTACAAGATCACGTGAATACTTATGATCTTGAATACAAAGAGGAACTCTCACAAATATTACAATAAAGCTCACGAATAATGCGCCAAAGAGTTCACTTTTCTCACTGCCTTTAGAGCCCTATTTATAGAGTCCTTTTTCGTGCTCACAAAGACTGAGAAAGAATTCTTCTAATAAAGGCAAGAATCATAGAAGTTATTCTTGATTGTCGAAGAGTTGCCTTATTTAGAAGATGCTGATCTGACAGATGCGATATCGGTGGGGACAGCTCAGACCTGTATTGGATAAAAAACAAGCTCAAAAAGGAAACAACAATTAATGACATTAAGAACCAGTTTCCTGATTGCAATCCTTGAGCTGCACGAATATATAAGCAAATAATCCAAAAACAACTTTGGGTAAGTATCGAATATTTGCAATATATCTTTTCCCTTTATAAACAAAATGAGACAATATAGGCTAAATAAGGAAGCATATTATTGTCCAAAATACACAAAAAGGGAAAGAGGATTTCCGAAAATTGTAATAAAGGAAACCAAACAATTCCGAAAATTATAATAAAGGAAAGCAAATATTTCCAAAAATTATAATAAAGGGAAACAACTAAATCAACCAATTTATCTTTTAAGAAAAAGATATTCCAGACTTGATCCATCTACGAGTGCAGTAGTTTCATCTGTGTGTTGATCGTCTTTCCCTTTCTTCTTCAATCCCAACAAAACCTTCTAAGGTGTCCAATTTTTCCACAGTGGTGACACCTTCTTGTTTCTTTTCCTCTTGACTTTGATCGAGCAGGAGACCTCCGATTTGAGTTGTCTTTCCCTTTACTGAAAGATCTTCTTGGTTGTCTTCCCCTCATGAACAAAGACTCATCTTTTTCTTTCTTGCCTTTCTCAACATTCAACTCAAATTCTTTAGTCTTCAAAATAGACAGAACATCTTCCAAACTCAGAGTTTCTTTACCATACGGAATCACTATCTTGAGTTCTCTAAATTGATCAGGTAAGCTATATAACAGTATTATAGCTTGGTCTTCTTCATCAACCTTCTCACCTATATTACTCAAATCTAAAACAATATTGTTAAAATCATCAAGATTCTGGTTTAAGGTTTTAGTAGAATCCATTGTGAATCTATAGAATTTTCCTTTCAGATATATTTTGTTAGATGTAGTCTTAGTCATATATAATTGTTCAAGTTTCGACCACATACCAGCAGGAGACTCTTCTACTATTACATGTCTCAACACATTATCTGACAGATGCATCACAATTGCATATCTGGCTTTCTTCATCATCACCTTTGTATCTTCAGACTTCTTTTTCTCACCAAGCTTGGTTTCTCCTATAAGAGCACCATCAAGATTTTGATGTATGAGAACAGCCATCATTTTCTCCTTCCAAAGACTGAAATCCCTAGTTCCGTCAAACTTGTCGAGATCGAAACACAATGTCGACATCCTTGCTTCTCCTTTCTTTCTGTGTAGTGATCAAGAATCTAATCTGAGCCTTGTTCTTCAATCTCCGAAGCTTAGCTCTGATACCACTATCGTGGTAAAGCAATCCACGACCCCAAGGCTCCAAGATTCACCTGCAAAACAAACCAAGAACAAATATACACAGAAAAGTGTACTAAAACACAAACACGTAGAGAACAAAAATAAGAAAGGTAAAGAAAAAGAATCACACAGAGAGATTTATACTGGTTCAGCCTTAAAATAAGACCTACATCCAGTCCGAGCACTTCTTCACTATAATGAATCAATGTTACAATACAAAACAACCCTTCTTCCTCTCAAAAGGTTCTTGAACACTCTGTACAACTCAAAATATGAGCACTTAGTTTACACCACAATAAACTCTCACACACTCAACACTGTACAAAGAAAATTAACCCTTGTTCTCTCTTTCTAAACCTCTCAAAACCTCTTATTTTCTTTTTTCTTCAACTAATGAAACCCCTGGATATATATAGCTGCAGCTCCAGTTCTTTCACGTGCTGAAAGAAAAATCAGTTCTGTTTTAACTGACTAAAAATCTGTTGTAACTGACAAGGCTTAAAAGAGTTACAGAAGAGATAAGTTATTTAATGATCTCTTAATAACAACACGTCATATGCCAGTGATATTAGGATTACTCCAACAATATATTTTATTATTATTTTTAAATTAAAAATATATTTTAATAAAAGTAAACATATTGAAGTAAATAAGGAAATATATATATTTTTCTTTTTTCACCCCATCTAAGACCTACGACTCCTCCGTCTATCTCAATTTTTTTTCTCTATTCTCCACCTTCAACCTAGACCATTTGCGACGACAAGTTGCTGAATATATAGGAATAACTGTGACAATGATCTTAGCAAGGACAGAGTTGCTAGACTTGGGCTTGCAATGGGGAGAAGAGCTATTGGGCATGCTCGAAGACAATGCAGGGGTTGGGTATGCCCCATGGGTGAGGGTCTATTGGTGGTTGAGCATGCTGGAGGTTCGTGGGCGAGTTGATAGTTTGAGTGTATTTATAGGTCTGTGGGCATGCTATGGATTTGCGGTCTGCGGGTTTCAATTTTTTATGGCTTGACTGTATTTGGTCTGTACTAGGATATTCATGGCTTTATATGGTTTTAAAAAGTGATTGATGAATGTTTTAGTTCTGGGTTTAAAATCTTTGAGTTTCATTTTTTATTTAGGATTTGATTTTTGATTTTGGGCATAGTAAAATTGTGTGATTGTTGGTAAATTAAGGGTTTCAAAATCAATTATAATCAACAATGAGAATATATTCAATATAATTATAATTTCTAATAGAACTTAAATCTCCGATTCAACAATATACAATTGAAACAAGGTCAACAAATATAAAAAAAAATACAATCAACGAAATATAATCATTAACAACATTCTTGAATTTATGAACAAAAATAAACTATTATTGAATTAAAAAAACAAATAGAGATTTGAAGGCTGAACAAGTTACATAACTTTGTCATAATCCTCTATTTCAACCCTCTAAGAGATTACTTAAGGTTTCAGACCAGGGCAATGAGAATTGATATGACAAGCCTTCGTGTCCTTCAAGAACAAGCAACTTTCTTAACGAACTTGGAGAATTTGATTGATCTTGAAAAGCTACAGAGATAGTGAAAATGTGTGATCAAACCTTTTCAGCCCTCTAAACCAAAATATATATGTATATATTGTTGGGCCCAAAATGTTCGACTCGAAAATCCTTTCCTCATTTACCGAACATTCAAAACGGTTCGTTTTGGAATGCAGAAGCTCCGAAGGCAGAAGCTACGGGTCAAAGGCGATCCGCGCCTCTGACCCCTGAACTAGACATTCAAAAACAGTATTTTGGGAGGGAAATTCAGTTATTTCTTCCCACCATTCAAGGGTTTTCTTGAACTAACTAACCGCTTTACATATTTTGTCCTATAAATATAAGATTCATAGAAGAGTAAAGGGATTGAACTTTGGACTGACTTAAGCATCGGAGTGTCTTTCTTGTAGGTGACCCCGATGAGTCAAAGGAAAACTTCATCACCAGAATAGTGACAAAGCATCGTCCATCGTTGGATTGCATCTCCAGATATAGAAAGACAAATTGTTGCTTCAACAATTGGCGCCATCTGTGGGAAACGAAAAACATTTCGGCCTTAGCCACGCCGTCGAATCAAGAAATCAAGAACCCTCTTTTTACGTCTAAGATCCTCTAAACACCTCGGAACCATGCCGCCAAAAGGCAACGGAGTATCGGGTTCAGTCGCGCAGAGCGTCCCACCAACGGATGTGGGCGACTAGATCGACAAGATGTGTCGCCTGCTGGAAGCAAGCTAGCAGCGATCCGACGAAGCAATCAAGACATTTACTGAAGCTCAGGCTAGGCTCGAAGTTGAGATTGCTGAGCTGCGCAGATCTGCTGACTCCACACGCAATACCCAAATCAACAACAATCTCGACTCTGGTAGACCTAAAGTACCAATCAACCGCATCAGTTCCCCTCGGAAAAACACGAACCTCGATAGTGAAAGATCCCAAGGTATCCCGCCACCCTCCAGGGCCGAAGAACGACGAGCCCCACTCTCTGACACACATATGCGGATGGAAGCAGACCCCATCGAATCCATTCAGCCAACAGCCAAAATTCGGCCTCAACGAACCACACGTCAAGCCACGCACGATTCACCCTCTGAAGACTGTGTTCCCTCGATTCGGTTCTTAGACAGTTGGAAAGAAGATATGATGAGAGAAATGATGCAGAAGTTCTTAGACGGGCGATCCGTTTACGCCACCAAGCATTTGGATCTAGTGTCAAGAACCACTGAGAAATCTCCGTTCTCAGAGTGGATTCAGAATGAGCCTAAGCCCCGGGACTTCATCATCCCTTCCCTGCCTGCATTTAATGGAAAGGGAGATCCGCTAAACCATTTATTCCAATTTCAATAGAAAACAACATTAGAAGCTAACAACGAAGCTATTCAATGCAAGGTCTTTTCAACGACTTTCTCTGGGCCAACTTTGTTGTGGTTCCGACAGTTAAAGCCCGGATCCCTCAACAGTTTTAATGACCTCCGACGGACCTTTTTACAACAATATAGTGCGAATCGAGAGGCACCAAGAACAATGGCTGACCTCTATCGGATTGAGCAAGGGGGAAATGAACATCCGAAAGCATATTTGCAGTGTTTCATTGAACTCGTGCATCAAATCCACGATGTCGATCCAATTACCACAACCAATCTCTTCGTCAAAAGCTTGTAGGTGGGATCTCTTTTACATGAAAATCTCACCATGACGCCACCCTACGACATGGCAGAAGTGCAGACCCGAGCCAAGGGCGTCTTCAGGGTCTTGGAATTTTGAGAACGTGCGCAGAAGAATTCTGCGCTCATCTATGCTCCACCAACAAATAACCCTCCGCCACTTGCTAGAGATGACAAGAGGAAACGGAGCCAAACAGATCACTCGAAGGAAGGAAAGAGGCGAAGACAGGACCGACAGTCACCATGATACCCTTCCTTTGAATACACCGTCCGGCAAGATGTCATTTATGAAGAAAATAAAGAAAGACCTATCTGGCGAGAGCCCTATAAAATTATCACTCCTTCTGACAGGAAGGATAAAAGCAGGTACTGCCTCTTCCATAAAGATCATGGTCATACGATCGCTGAATGCCATAACCTGAACAATCAGATCCAAGCCCTCATGAGGAGTGGGAGGCTTACCCAATACATCAAGGAGGCAGGCAGACCTGGCACCTCGCAGCGTAATCTTGCTTCTGCCCCAGCGTCGCAAGCATCAGATCCCGTGCACACAGCCTCTGATAGCACTCAGGAGCCTCTTAAGCAAGTCCCTATGATCCACGGGATCGTGGAACTCACTGAGAACCAAGAGCATATCACCAATATCCATAAGAGGATGGAAGAACGAGTGAAGTGATACAAATCATTAGGCCACACGGTCAATCTTGTCACTTCAGAGGACAGAAGTTATCCAACCTCTACAATCACCTTCACCAATGATGACCTGAAGGGCGTACACCTACCCCCTAATGATCCACTCATCATTTCACTACAGGTTGACCATTGCCAGCTGGGCAGAGTTCTAATTGACGGGGGCAGTGGGGTTGACATCCTCTTCTGGGAAGCCTTCCAGAAAATGGGGCTAGAGGAGAATCAGATCCGGCCCTCCACCACACCCATTCTGGGATTCAACAGCCAAAGCGTATATCCGAAAGGCGTCGTTCGATTGCCTGTGGTGGTCGTAGAACGCACCCTGCCAGTAGACTTTCTCATTATAGATTCCACCAAAAGATACAACGCCATCATGGGGAGAAATTGGATCCACATGATGCAGGGGGTAGTCTCAACTTTGCATCAGGTGATGCGGTGTCTATCACCCAGTGGGCGCTACACCGTCGACATCAAGGGCTGCCAGAAGCAGGCCAAAAAGTGCTTTCTTACCTTGAAAGAAATTAATAGTTCTGGCACTGCCTCCCATAACAACTCCCCTGAAAAATAGCAATTACAGCAGGACCTACTAGCATGCCTCAAAGGGATCGATCTCGAGGAAGATCAAGAAAAACCCCTAGTTACACTCGATACCTTGGAACAAATATGTCTAGATGACGATGACCCATCGAAGATAGTGCTGGTAAGTACCAAGCTCTCTGAAGAAGAAAGACAGACCCTCATACAATTTCTCAAAGCTAGAATGGGAACTTTCGCCTGGTCTCCGCATGACATACCCGGAATAGACCCCTCCATCATGAATCACAGCCTAAATATTTCAAATAGCTTCCCACCTGTCAAGCAGAAGCAGAGGAGGTTTGCTCCCGAAGTAAATCAAGTCAGACAAGAGGAGGTGGAATGGCTCCTGAGCACAAGGGAAATTGAAGAATGCTTATATCCTAGTTGGCTTGCCAACCCCGTCGTGGTCCCAAAGAAGAATGGAAAAAAGAGAGTATGCATAGACTACACGAACCTAAACAAAGCATGTCCCAAAGATAGCTACCCTCTGCCAAAAATCGATCAGATGACAGACGCCACGGCAGGGTATGAAAGAATGAGCTTCCTCGATGCTTACTCTGGATACAATCAGATCCCCATAAAATCAGAAGATCGGATTCACACGGCTTTCATAACAGAAGGTGGTTTATATTGCTACAAAGTAATGCCCTTCGGTCTAAAGAATGCAGGCGCGACGTACCAAAGGCTGATGCACAAGCTATTTTCCTCATTGCTTGGGAGAAACATGGAGGTTTATATCAATGACATGGTCATCAAATCTAAACAAAGCTCTTCGCATATAGACGATTTGACCGAGTGCTTCGAGATTCTTGACACTTATAAATGAAATTAAACCCCTCTAAATGCGTCTTTGGGGTGTCCTCTGGGTAGTTCTTGGGATACGTCGTCACTCAGAGGGGCATCGAGGCAAACCCAACACAGATTGCGTCCCTCTCAGAAGTCAAAGAACCCCGAACCATCCGAGACATACAGGTTCTGACGGGCAAAGTAGTAGCATTAAGTCGGTTCATATCACGCATGTCTGACCGTTTCCAGCCCTTCTTGCAATGCATAAAGAAATCCACCAACACCACCTGGGGACCAGAACAAAGAAAAGCATTGGAAGAATTGAAAGCTTATTTGAGCTCCCCTCCTATATTGAGCTCCCCCATAGATAATGAAGATTTATTCTTGTATCTGTCTGTCTCACAATTCGCTGTGAGTTCCGTTCTCTTCCGAGAAGAAGCTAATCGTCAGAGGCCAGTGTTCTACTACAGCAAGATGCTCCTGGACGCTGAAACTCGTTACAGTATGATGGAAAAATTTGCACTTGCACTCCTCACAGCAAAGAAGAAGTTACGACAATATTTTGAAAGCCACACCATCATTGTGTATACGGACTATCCACTAAAGCAAGTATTGAGTAAACCCGATCTCTCTAGAAGGTTATCTAAATGGGCAATTGAGCTAGGGACGTATGATATTTAGTTCTTGCCACGAAAAGCAAAAAAAGGACAGGTACTTGCTGACCTCCTGGTCGAAATTCAATCATTCACCCCAGGCACCCTGCCAGAATTGTTAGAATCAGAAGATCAATGGGTGTGGACGATGATTACTGATGGGGCATCCAATTCCCAGGGGGCTGGTATTGGCATCGTATTAGAGGCTCCCTTAGGCCTTAAAATTGAGGAAGCCATTCGTTTAGAGCAATCCACGATGAATAATGAAGCGGAATATGAGGCTCTGATCTATGGTTTAGAACTAGCACGAGACATGGGCATCCAGCGTCTGAATGTAAGAGGAGACTCACAGCTTATGATAGAACAAGTGGCTGGGAATTTCGATACTAAAGCACCCCATCTGGCTAGCCTTCTACAGAAGGTAACTGCCTTGCGATCACATTTTCACCAGTTCGAACTTATACAAGTACCTAGGGAATAAAATCAGAAGGCCGATGCCTTTGCAAAATTAGCCTCTGTAGGAGGTTGCACACGCCAATCCTCCATATCTATAACCCGATCAAGCAAAGACATGGAAGTCTACTCAACCTCATCAGAAGCTGAGTGCTGGATGGATCCAATCATTCGATACTTGTCCACCTTCGAACTCCCACCTAATCTAAACGATGCAAAGCTTCTGCGCCTTCGGGCACAACGTTATTCCATAATCCATGGAACGCTATACCGCAAGTCCTTCAACGGCCTCTACCTACGATGTTTGCATCCATCAGAAGCTAAAAAATTGCTAGAAGAGATACATGAGGGGACATGCGGAAATCACACAGGGGGCGGAGTCTGGCACATAAGGCACTTACAGCAGGGTATTACTGGCCATACATGATGACAAAAGCACGTTACTATGCCAAAAAATGTGACAAGTGCCAACGATTTGCACCCACCATCCATCAACCTGCTCTAACTGTACACTCCATCGTTGCACCTTGGCCTTTTGCAAAATGGGGTATGGATGTGGTGGGCGAACTACCTAAGGCTGCTGGAGGAAGACGGTATGCTCTGGTAGCCACTGATTATTTCACAAAATGGGTTGTGGCAGAAGCATACATCACAGTCAGCAAAGCAGACACTATGACCTTCATTTGGAAGCATATCATATGTCAATTTAGGATACCGTGGGAGATAGTTGTGGACAATGGAAACCCGTTCCAAAATGCGAAGGTACAAGAACTATGTGACACATACAAGATCAAGCTGAGCTTTGCCTCTGTCACTTACCCACAAGGCAACGGTCAAGCAAAAGCTTCCAACAAAGTTATTTTTGCCAACATTAAGAAGAACCTAGAAAATAAAAAAGGAGCATGGGTAGAAGAACTACCAAAAGTGTTATGGGCATATAGGACAACAAAAAGATCCTCTACGGGTGAATCTCCCTACGCCATGGTATATGGAACAGAGGCTATCATCCCAACAGAAGTGGGCCTACCTACACTTCGAACAGAGACCGCGTCTGATCAAACAACAAACAACATTCAACTACTACACAACCTAGACCTTCTGGAAGAAGTACATACGGTCGCACAATTACAGCTAGAAAATTATCAAAAAGCTGCAGAACGCTACTACAACAAAAGAGTCCACTCACGCACATTTCGGGAAGGTGATTGGGTTCTGCGCAAGGTCATAGGCAATAAAAAGAAGCTAGAACCTAATTGGGAAGGGACTTTTGAAATCATAAAAGTACTAGGCAGAGGGTCTTACACCCTAAAGAATGTACGTAGTGGGAAAATCGTACCCCGTACTTGGAATTCAATGTCTTTGAAACAATATTATTGTTAATAGTTGTACTATGCAATTCAAAAGTAATACAACAACTTTCCATTTTTTCACATTATTTTAAATTTCTCTTGTACATTCAATTTCTTGGCATTATTTTCCATGACATCGCGCTAAGCCAGACACGTGACAATTAACATTTCACTTGAAAGGTCCTCTCAAATATATCCCCACCTACCCTTGTTAAAAACAACATTATTCACGTGTACTAAAAAACCACCTACCACAATGGCTATAAATAAGTAACTATATGAATGCTTGCAGTTATCAGCCTCCCATAGCAATACACCATATGTCTTTGGTCTCAATACATACGTTACCCACACCTACAACAAAAAATAAGCTTTCCAACAAACAAAGAACAATAATAATGCACGGTGAGGTGCTGCATCTCACCCCGCACATTGGCACCAGGCTGAATCTCAGCGGATCATGGTAGCAAGGCCACTACACACAATCTACGTACACGATCCTACTGCCTCTTCCATTTCAATAGATATTGTGCCGCATTCTAATCTGACTTGAATAAGCTTACAGGGAGCTACGGCCAGCCATTTCACAGTCTAATCTGCCCTGACTATACTGATCTGGCAGTCCAATGAGGGTGCACTACATACCCTACCCTCTTACCCGAATAAGAGGAGCACCTCCTGCTGTTTACTCTGCCCTGACTATCACAGCAGAACCATCAGCTGTCACACTTCAGATTCGTCACCAGTACACACTAACTGGTTTGGAAATCCAAGGCTGGGAGGAAATTTTCCCGCAGTCGCACCCATATCCTACGCAATGGGTGCCTCTGACAGAATACAAAGACAGCCCAAACGAGCCATCACTATACTACACGGTATGGGTGCATTGGAAAGATATCTGCCTCGCAATCCTAACCACTTTGCCTTTGCCTCGACACCCAATTCTATGCTTTATTCCCCGCGTTCGGCCTGAATCACCTTAACCCCTCTGGCCATATGGGAAAGTATCAGCCATACTCTTTCGTACACACCAGAGGCTGAACCCGCTCCAATCAGACCTCTACACAACTCCCTAAGCGTAAGAAAGTCTACCACTCAACAATAATGACGGCGTCGCAGAAGTACAATACTCTTATCACTATAACTTAACTTGGCAGATGCTAAGCGTGGGCACACATATTTGCTCAATTCCTTTTTTAATAAACAAAAAATGAATATTTGTACTTCGTACAATCAGAAGGCCACGTGTAATAAAAAATGGCAATAAATTAGAAGTTGTTATTTATAAATTATGTTACATTGACGACAATATTAATTTTTGATTCCATAATTGTTCTATTCTCTGTATACAAATATTATCTTGCCCATGTTTAGTCCCATTCAATACGACGCATGTACTCTGCCATCGCACTCTCTAACTTCGAATGGCCTAACCCATAGCGTTCACACGATATGTAGTACGGAATGCCACTTCTGATAAGTTCCTCCATGCCCACGTTGAGTAAAGCCACTGTGGGTTATCAAAGACTCTCCTCAAAAAGGGAACCTTCATCCACTCACGGTGCTCACTTGCAACAACAATGTTGTCAGCTCCAACCCATCACCAAAACACTAAGACGGATCGTTCACACAACACTTAACTGGGCATTCTCTCCCACCATCTGTATGATCTTTCACTATATCTCGCATGCAATGGCCTAAAGGGTCTATGAAGCTTCTGATCCGAATAAACCATATGACTCTCACCTGTCATCACGCCTTCAATTAAGTTCTAAACGGAAACAAAAACATCCAATAACACACCAAGACAGCCAACATGAAACAAAGCTCAACTTGTATTGATAATTTGCTCTATTACAATTGTCTACATACTAGCGGCCAAAAAAGACCAATGAATGCATATACAAAAATTAATACAAAGCAAAACATAACATAATTTAACAAAAAGATAGTGTGTCATTCATTCTACGGCACCTCTTTCACCATCTGGCTTGGCCTCTGCAACTGGCACGGATTCTATTGCCTTCTGTTCAGAAGCCTCATTGACAACACCATCTTCAACAGCTTCCCCGTTGGCATTATACATCGACCCTAGCGCGTCACCCCTCAACTTCAACTTCTCAAGATGACACGCCGGATAGGAAATCTGCAGATCCCCGAGTTCATTCAAATACTCGTCGACATCATACTCTCTTATTTTCATATCGACGCTTTTACAATACATCTCGAGTTTTGCCCATTTCTCCTCTGGGGTCTACTTCTTATTGCGTAATGCCAGATCAAGGTACTTCGCAGTATCTACCTCAGCCACCCTCACAAGTTTGCGTTCGGTGATCTCACGATCTCGGATGCGCTGTCTTGTGGCTTCAATCGCCGCCTCTGCTGCCCTCTGCAAAAGTAAAAACATTATGAAATCAACACACATGCCTTATGGACCCATTAATTTTCCAATACATTAATAACTAAAGAAGAGTCGCATACCTCAGCCATCTCCTCCAACTGCTTCTTGGCTTCGGTCACCGCCTCTTCTGCTTAGTTTAACTTCTTCCCTAGATGAAGTTCAGTCTCCAGCTTCTGCTTCTTGGCATCCACCGTGTTAGCCTCAAGCTTATCTGACTTTCGATGCAGTTCTTTTTTCTCTTTTTCCAGGATCTCTTTATCAATCTGCAACGACACTATATCCTCATCAAGGTCGTTTATCATACTGCTAAGCTTCTCCATGCGGGCTTCATGCTGTACGCAGACTTGATTTTTCTCCATCCACTTATTGGTCATATCCACCAAGTCAGCTTTCAGTTTGTCTCGCTCTACTTCGAGTCCGACAGTGCCTACCAGCTTCTCCTCTGTGGCGGTCACCTTCTTTTTAGCCTCTGCCAGCTCTGCCTCTAACTTCTTGATGGCTTCCACAAGCACATCCCGATTTGTTTCAGCCATCATTCTCCCCGCCCGCTCCTCTTCTAACTTCACCATCTGCTCCGCCAATTTAGAGCCATTATGTACAGCCGCCGCATATTCTCGCCTTGCAGCAGAAGCGCATACATAGCTTTGTGAGACATCAATTATGCTCATTAAAAATAACATTATACACATATCATGAGATATAAAAAGGGCCTAATTTTTTAACCAACTTACCATCCAAATGTGGTCTGATACTTGCTGCAGCAAATCACCTTGCCCACTCAACGATCCAATTGCTTCTGTAGGAAGATGGGGTCTGCTTATGCGTAGCATTTCCTCCATCACTTCCATAGACGCAGAAGGACCATATTCCGACACTACTCCTACTCTGTCATTTGCTTCTCCCCCTGCTAATGCAGCAGCAGAAGCAACGGGGGCAGTCGGCTTCCCACCTTCTGCTAACGTCGACACCATAACACTATCAGACGCCAGCGCAATTGTTCCCACTCCAGAAGAATACATCTTGGAAGGGCGTACAATTACGCTATCATCTTCACCCAAATCACTTGGAAGGTACACTGGCATCTGCATGGTAGAAGACGTTAGCTGCTCCAAGAAAGCACTAGGAGACTCAAAAGTACTAATACCCTTCGGAGACACAACAATGACATCTCCTGGATGAGACTCAGAAGTAATAGGTGGTAATAAGGAAACGTCAACATTGAGAGTGTCAACACCTGTTACTTTGGCAGCCCCTGATTCCTGACATCTAGGGTAAGTTTCAGTTTCGGCGGTCATACTTGGCTCAACCGGCAGAAGAGGGGTGTTCGTAGACTCAAAACCCCCTCCGAAAGCATCCTCCAGAAGCCTGTTCTTACGAGAGGCAGAAGAAGGACGTCTCCCCTCTGAGCCACACTTACGGCCAATGTCAGACCCTCCAGCCAAAGCAGAAGCAGAGGGTAATGCCTCTGACGACTTCATACAGACGATAAGAGACTTCGCCTCAACTGGTAAGCCACCCTGCACTCCATCTCCAGTCACCACTTCTGATGATTTAGACAGAGAACAAGAAACGCCCGCTGCATGAGCCACCCCTTTTGAGCCTGCCTCCAAGGAAGACCTAATTACATGTGAGGTAGAAGACGCCCCAGGTAAAGATCCAGTGGGGGCAGATCCTCGTGGATTCTTGCACAACATTAGAGCCTGGCCTGTTAGTAACTTTCCTGGGGTAAGTTTGGGGATTGCAAGGGGAGATCCTTGAGCAGTGGAGACAGAACCCTTTGGGATCCGAAGCTTGGATGAAATGCACTTCCCATCGTCCGAATCTTCACCAGAGGATTCCTCACGCTCCTTTCTTTTTCCTTAGGTGTCTGTAGGCAAAGGCACTTGTTGAAGAGGCTAAATCTGGAGAGCGTCATAAGGTGTGGACGATCTCCCTTGAATACAGGAAGATCTGCGTGATAAGCCGGACTTATCAGGGGATGATTCTGCAGCAGAAGCTAGACCAGAACCCTCTTTCTTTTTACCTCCTGAGACCCCTTGACGTTTGGCACTTGCGGCGTAGGTCTCAGAACACGCCCTTTCACACTCGGTCTTCGACAGTGACAGAGTTGAAGGAGTAGGAGAAGATTTCTTCATAAAAGTTCCCAGCTGCTTCGCACATGCTGCTGTAATTTTGCTAAGGGTCATGTCACCCTTCTGCGATCTAACTCTCACAACGCCAGGATCGACTCGATCCACAAAGAAAAGCCGAGTCATAATTTGCATACAGTAGGGGTTCAGCACACACCTGATACTAATGGCATTCTCCTTAGATTCATGCAGAAGCCCCTTCTCTGTCAGCATGTTCTGCCGCCCAGGTTTCATGTTAACCTGAGGCCAAGAAAAATCTGATACAAGGAGGCAAAACAGTAATACACAGAGTTAAACTAACAGATAATCATCCAGATATGCTTAATTCACATTAAAACCAATAAGGAACAAAATGAAAAATGTAACTCACCTTTTATAAACACCCTGGCCAAAGGAAAAATTTATTGAGGCAGGAATTCAGGATACCACGCTCCTCCAACAACAAAGAAGTATTTATCCCAATTTCGATGGGAGCTATCGAAATCGATAAAGATTGTCCGATCCTTTTTGGGAGAAAGGTAGAAGGTTTTCCAGGGTTTTCCCTCTATCACCTTGTTTGTGGATTTGGTAAAGCACTCGTAAATGTCGTCTGACTGAATATCGACATTCCTGAGGCTCCCTATCATCTGAGCTCCGACTATTGATTGAATAGCATTTGGGAGAAATTGAGAAATATGAGCTCCGGAATTTGAGATTATCTGAACTAGCAGAGCAGGGAGATGGAAGCGGAGCCATTCGATAAGTCTCAGACTCATGAAGATTTCGGTGGGCTTGACTACGTCCTTGAATCGCCATTCCCGAAGCTCAACATCCGAAAGCATCCTCACCGTGACATTGTCAGGAATGTCGAACGATTTGCGTAGGCGTCCATACGCATTTTTGTATCCTTCATGATCCAAAGGCTCGGGAGATGAGCGAGAAGACATGATTATGTAGGTTGAGATGATTGTCGTAGGACTGAACAAATGGGTATCTTTAGGGTTTCTTCCTCAGAGCTTTTTTCTAGAAGTTAGAATAAAGTTTGAAAATTTGAATGAAAATTATTTTGAAATAAAACTATTTAAATGAGAGGTAAAATTTTGAACCAAACGCTTCACTCGGTAACTGTGTTTGCATTATGTGTAGCTTGTCAGACGATCAAATGATCATGTACCTACGAATTGCCTCGATCTGCGGAGAATGATGGCTTTAGGCGAAATTTTTGGCATTGAAGAGTCGGCCCAAGATTCGAATAGATTAGCATGCCTTGCCTGTTCGAAGCTTGGGCCAGGGGGCATCTGTTGGGCCCAAAATGTTCGGCCCGAAAATCCTTTCCTCATTTACCGAACATTCAAAACGGTCCGTTTTGGTATGCAGAAGCTCCGAAGGCAGAAGCTACGGGTCAGAGGCGGTCCGCGCCTCTGACCCCTGAACGAGACATTCAAAACCAGTATTTTTAGAGGGAAATTCAGTTATTTCTTCCCACCATTCCAGGGTTTGCTTGAACTAACTAACTATTTTACATATTTTGTCCTATAAATATAGGATTCATAGAAGAGTAAAGGGATCGAACTTTGGACTGACTTAAGTATCGGAGTGTCTTTCTTGCAGGTGACCCCGACGAGTCAAAGGCAAACTTCATCACCGGAATAGTGACAAAGCATCGTCCATCGTTGGATTATACCTCTAGATATAGAAAGACAAATTGTTGCTTCAACATATATATATATATAGATATGGTGTTAGCATCATATTAGGCTTCAACCAATTGAAATTGGACTAACACCAATTCACACTAAAATATAGGCTTCTCAAGACCGTGGTACAATTGTTTACAGAATTTTTAGTATATGAAAAGAGTATGTCCTCTTCAAATGATAGCCTACCCTATTTATAATAGAGCTAAGCTAATTACTTCCCCCAATGTTTCATACTTGAATATTTTAATATAAATATCTAAACAATTCCTATTAATGTGGAACAAACAAGAATTAATTATAATAATTCTGGAGATAATCTTGAGAACATTCTCTACACTTTATTGGGATAAACCCCAGTTGATATCCCCCAAGGAGAAACTAACTCGGTGACCTCTTCCTATTCAATCCAATTTGTTCCTTCTTTCGAAAAGCCACTAACTCACTTAGTTTTACCTAAGGTTGTTTCATCTTAAAAGCGTCTGGTGAGCTTGAGGTTATATCTTCATCTGTTAAAGTAACAAGTTTTGTCGACCTTAATGAGTTCTCACTCACTAGATCGTGCTATTAAAAACATTACCCCAAAAATTAGGTGTAACTTTTTCTTTCCCGAGCCTCTGCTCGTATAGGCACATGAGAGGCTTTCTTGATAACAGTGCAAAACCAATCCAGTGATCTACCACGTGTCAAACTTTTGTGGTGACTGGTGGCTGAACCACATGAAAACTAGTGTCTCTTGTACTTTTTCAATATCATTTTACATACAAATTGTTGTCATATTTCCATTACAATGTTGTTGGCATTTATGAGTATCAACATAATCCTAGGATTAAACTTGATGATAATCTTAAATAAATAAGAGTCAAAATTATAATTTCACTTTTATTAAAAACATAAAGAAAAGAAACTGAAAAACTAGGTATAATAAGTTAAAGTTTGATTTGACGATATTTTTAAACTAGGTACAAATTTTAGTTATTTATGTAAATAAAAGTAGGGGGTCATTTTTCGTTTATAAAATGGGAAGCCAGATGTTAGGAATAATTTTTTATATTTTATTTACATAATTAGTATCATTAATTCTCTTTACGTAGTTTTGTGTAAATTTGCTTCTAATTCGACTTAGTTGAGTGATCTTCTTCCAGTACTGTTAATTCTATGAAATATAGTTATTTTTCATTAATTTTTCTTATAATTTGATGTAGTTTAGCGTGTTTTAGATTTATTTTATTTAAGTATTGATAATAATTAATTTGGTGTTTATAATGGAAGATTTCTTGAAAAATATAAAGTTAGGGCTAAGCTAATATTTTATGCTCAAGTTTCATATTGACTCGAATTGTTTTTGTAGAAGTTTCAAACTTTAGCCATGATTTTGGCCATGATCTCATCATTTTCTGGGGAGAAAATTTGAAGTAAGAGTTGTCATTCTCTTTCTCATCTTTCTAAATCATATTCATGGAGTTTGGATGAGAAAGTTATGAAAGTTGTAATGAGCGAGTTATGAACAAATGTGTTCTCAACAAGTTGTGTGAGCCATTGTAAGATTTTGCGAGCCCTTGTAGTTGTGACTAATTTAAGGTTTTGGCTCTGAGCCCTCGTGGTTTTCTTGTGAGTATATTAAGTTTTGTCTTTTTGTAATTTGAGTTTTAATATTAGCCTTTAGATCTTCTTTAATCCAATGGCCTAGAATTGATGCAAAATTTAGTGTAAAAATCTGTGTCCAAGGAATCATCCCATGAATGATATTTTGAATCATTTAAAGCCAATTAAAAGAGGAATTCATAATTTAATTTTGGAAGGGGCAAATTTGAACTCGAAGAACAAGTTTTGGAGTGTGAAATACAAGAAAGACTAGATATTGAAGGATTGAAGATGAATCATCACTCCGAATTTCATCTTTTTTTTTCTCTATTGTATCTTTTATTTTTGAATTTCAAACCTTGATTTGTGATATTTTTTTGGTATATTTCATTATGATAATGAACTAAACTATTTTTCAAGAGCTCTAATGAAACCTTGAGTTTGTAAATGAATTTTCGTTCTAGATTTTTAATTTTAACATTCATCTTAATTGTTTATATTAATTTGTGTTTTATGGTTTTCAAAAAGCGATCAACTTTTAAATTGATTTAATAATTTATGTGGAATTTGGAAGAAAAAACCTATGTTAGACCCAATCAATATAACCTAGGATTGACATGTTTATGTTAATTTGTGTTTAGGATAGGAACATACCTGTTATGATTGCTTAAATATATAGTGAAATTGGTTAAGCACAAAGTGGTGCAAAAACCATAACGATTTCACTAAAGTAGACATGAGCAAGTTGCCTTTTGGTATAGAAATCTATAGATTATCTTTTTGGGTCCAAAGTGTTTCTTTGGATTTTATAAGACTACCCAAGAAGTTTGGAGGCATTTGGAGACATTTTGGGGCAAGTTTGGGGGTGCTAATTTTAGTGGTACCAGCGTTGCGTCGCTTGTAGGAGGCGACACATCGCTTGAGAGTGAAACCCCGATACAAATGAAAATGAGGGACTTGAAGTCCAAATGAGAAATGAAAAGAGATCCAAGGTACTTGGAATGGACTGCATTTATTTGTATTTCACTAATGGAAAGAAAGTGACCATATCTAACATTTTCTATATTCCCAATGTGAATAGAAACATTATAAGTGTAAGTCTATTGAGTAAATCTGGTATCAAAATGGAGTTTGAATCCGATAAACTCATTTTGACTAAATTTGGCACCTTTGTGGGAGAGAGTTATTCATGTGATGAGATGATCAAATTATGTACTCTTGATAATGACAATAATTATATGGCATCTAATTCTTCTAATGTGATTAACTCCATCTCTATTATTTTGTGACATAATAGACTGCTCATATATGTTAAATTACAATTAAGAGTTGTTAAATGTAAATTATAATTAATTGTGATGTGAATGACCATGATAAATGTGAATAATGTGTTAATTCAAAAATGATTAAGAAATATTTTCCAAGTGTTGATAGATGTTCAAACATGCTAGATTTAATACATAGTAATTTATATGAATTAAATAACATGTTAACTATAAGAGGAAATAGATACTTCATAATTTTGATAGATGATTGCTCTAGGTATACTTATATATGTATTTGCTTAAGAGTAAGGATGAGACATTTAATGAATTTAAAATCTATAAAGTTAAAGTAGAAAATCAATTGGAAAGAAACATTAAGACTCTTAGAAGTGATAGATGTGGTGAATAATTTTCAAATGATTTTAATATGTTTTGTGAACAACATTGTATTATACATGAATGCACTGCACCATACACTCCACAACAAAGTGGCAAAGCTGAAAGAAAGAATATGACTTATCTTGAGATGATTAACTCTATGCTTTTAAATGATAAATTGTTGTATAATTTATGGGGTGAAGCTTTGCTTGCTGCTTGTCATGTATTGAATCAAATTCCTATGAAAAAGAACAATGTGTCTCCATATGATTTATGGAGAGGAAAGAAGCCTAACCTAGGCTATCTTAAAGTGTGGGGGTGCCTTGCTTATTGCAAGAGCACGGAGCCTAAAAGGACCAAGTTGGGTCCAAGGGTCGTTAAGTGTGCATTTGTTTGCTAGCCTCAAATAGCAAGGCCTATAGGCTATTATACTTCGAGTCTAATGTGATAATTGAATCAAGATAAGTGAAGTTATTTGAGAATATGTTATATTGTTATAGAAACTCTCAATAACCCACAAGTGTTGGAGAATCTCATGAAGAGAAAGATCCATAGGTTGATGAGCAACATATATTGCCATGGAGAAGCCAAAAGCTTAAAGAGTCGGGATCAAATGAGAAATGTTCTCAAGCAGATATACTCTACTATAAACTTGAAGAAGTCACATGGAAATCTTTTATGATTATTCAAGTTGATGATGATCCAAAAACCTACCATGAAGCAATGTTTTCGAGAGACTTCGTTTTTTGGAAGGAGGCAATAAATAATGAAATGGATTCAATTACGCCAAACCACACATGAGCATTGGTAAACCTTCCACAAGGTTCAAAACCAATTAGGAACAAGTGGGTATTTTGGAGGAAATATCACACCGATGACACATACAAATCTTCAAAGCTAGATGAGTAGGTAAATGGTTTAAAAAAAAGATATTAATCAATTATTTTGACACATATGGATTGGTTGCTAGGACAATCACAATAAGATTTTTATTTTCCTCATCATCAATATATAACCTTTATGTTCTTCAAATGGATGTCAAAATGACATTCCTAAATGGAGATCTTGATGAGATGATCTATATAGAACAACTAGAGGGTTTTGTTCTAAGGGAAAGTGAACATAAAGTATGCAGGCTTGTTTTATCATTGTATTGATTAATACAAGCACCAAAACAATGTCATGAGAAGTTTGATAAAACCATAGTTTCGGATGGGTTTAGACACAATAATGCAGAAAAGTGATTATACTATAAGACTTGTGATGGCTATGTCATCTTGGTGTTTCTATATATTGATGATTGTTGATTGTTGATTTTAAGTAATGAGATGAGATGCATAATGGAAACGAAGAGGTTTGTATCTTCCACTTTCTAGATGAAGGACCTTGGAGTGGTCGATACCTCTTTTGTATAAAAGTGAGGGTTATGCCTTAAGTCAAGCTCAATTTTTTGAGAAAGTGCTTGACATGTTTAGTCATCTCAAAATAAAAAAGGTGAAGAACAGTGGTAGATCACTGGCTCAATTTGAGTATGCAAGTGCATTAGGGAGTCTAATGTATGACATATGCGGCTAGTAAACTAAGCAGGTTTACTACCAATCCAAGTATCGAACATTGGAAGGAAATTGAGAGAGTTCTAGGGTACATAGAGAGGGCTAATAAGCAAAGCCTCCAATATTTAAAGTTTTCTAAGATACTTGAGGATATTCTGAAGCAAGTTAGATATCTAGTGTAGGAGATAATCTCTTCACCATCGGTTGGTTGTTTAAGCTCAAAGGAGGAGCGATTTCTTGGGGCCTAAAGAAATAAACATATATTACACTCAACAATGATAATGAGTTTAAACCTCTAGCGGCAGCTGGAAAAGAGGCCAAGTGGCATAAGAATTTCATGAGGAACATTCCAATATCCACGATGACGTATCGATGATCTCAATACATTGTGATAGTTAAGCCACATTAGCTACAACCTACAATGTCATAGATTATGAGAAATTCTAGACAAATAAGTCTAAGCCATGAATATGTAATACAAGGCCATAAAAGTGTCGAGCGCACAAAGTGGGAAATACATAAGAAGTTAGATAGAGGTGTGTGAGATACTACCAATTTTATCACTAGGACTATTGGGTTCAATCTTTTAAGAATACCATAGCATTTTGATAAAGCTTTGTAGTATTTTCACTAAGATAAAGTTCAAACCCAAAAGTTACTTTATTTTGACAAGGAGGATGTATTTAACAAAGTGGGGGATTGTTATAATTTGTTAAATTGGTTAAGCATAAAGATGTGAAAAATCCATAACGATTTCACTAAAGTTAACATGAGCAGGTTGACTTTGGTATAGACATCCATAAATTATCTTTTTTGAGTCCAAAGTGTTTCTTTAAAGTGTATAAGAGTACCCAAAAAGTTTTGAGGCATTTGGAGATATTTTGGGGCAAGTTTGGGGGTGCTAATTCAATGGTACCAGTGTAGCATCGCTCGGGAGTGAAATCCCCATACAGGCGATGCTTCGCCTGGGTGGTGGCGACGCATCGCCTGGGGGTCCGTACTGGACCGTACAATTGCGTGTTTTTGGCTCCAAAACTTAGTTTAAAATGCTATAATCTCATTGGTTGAGACTAATGAGGGTTCCTATACTATTTAAGGTTCATTTGAGTTTTTGGTGGATTGATCACTCTTCACTCTCTCTCTCTCTCTAAACCTTTTCTCTCTCTAAATCACAAAGGTTACTAGTTTTCTCCAAGATCTTCATCAAGAAAGCTTGACTTGTATGAAGATCAAGGCTTGTAAATACCAATCTCATACCAACTTGTAGTAGCTTCAAGCAATCTCTAATGGGAAGCTATGAATAGAGATTTTTGCACAACAAATTCAATTTATGTCAAGCCTTTTTTCATCTCCATTGATTTACTTAAAATAATAAATTTATGTAACTTAGTTTTCTCTCCACAAAGGTCTATTCTTTCTCTTTATCTAATTTGTGTCATTCTCTCATTAAATCCATGGTTATATTATGAATAAATGTTTCTAAATTCATGTTATAATTACTTAATTACTTATTCTTTAATTATCAAGATTTGCATTCATACATTGAATATGTTTCTTTATTATCAAAGTTTGCATTCATACTTTGAATATGGTTCTTGATTAGTCTCTATGGTTTGAAATATTCAATGAATTCTCATTATTCATTGTTGTTATACCCAAAAATTGGAGAATGCATCCTAGGAGACCCCAAGGAGGATGTGGTCCTAGGAGACCCCAAGAGAGTGGTCTTAGGAGACCCCAAGGAGAAAGTGGTCCTAGGAGACCCCAAGGAGGATGTGGTCCTAGGAGAACCCAAGGGTGTGTTTGAGGTAAGCCTCCCAAGATTTCCTAAGTGTTGGCTCGAACGTGTCCAAGGTAAGTAGCTAAGGAGGAGAAGTCCCATGCAAGTCAAGAATGGGGACTTAGATTTTGCCAAGGAGAGCCTACACAATGTCCGATCGGACATAGTTGGGAGATGCTAAAGGGGAGTGCCTCAGGCTTGTCCAAGGTGAGATATCAAGGAGGATGCCTTGGACCACCTTGGTCCAAGGAGAAGGCAAGAGGAGGATGCCTCGAACCACCTTGGTCCGAGGAGAAGGCCACAAGGTCCGAAGGGACCTTGAATGGAGGAGGTATGCTCAAAGTTGTCCGAGGTGAGAAACAAGAGAATTGCCTCGGACCACCTTGGTCCGAGGAGAAGCCAAGGAGATTGGTTCAAGGAGGAACATGGCATACTAGAGGAGAGTGCCATGTTAGAGGAGAGAAGTGCATGTCCTACCACAATGCACGTTCAACCCACAAAAACATATCCTACCACCATGCACGTCCGACCAATACTTGCATGAGTGGTCAGTAGGAGGTGGATCAACTAGCTAGAGGAGACTAAGTCAAGATTCCCAGAGACAGCTTCAACAACATACGCGGGAATCTCTCATTCTTCCCACAAATAGGGGGGTTTGTTACATTTCGAATTTTGAATGTTTCTTTGTAATATAAATATAAGATGAATAATAAAATATCCCTATCGTAAGGGGATATCAGTTGAGGATCCCAGACCTATAAATAGAGAGCTTATGGGATGAAAACAGGGGCTTCTTCTGCTTCTTCTTTCTAGAGAGAGAAAATTGGGTCTGTGTATTCTAGAGAGAGAAAGTGGTGAAATTAGAGAGAATTCTTGTATTTTCACAATCTGTACTGAAGAAACTCAGTTGGCTCAGTCCATCTGATCTTGAGTATAGATTTATAAATCACAACTCTAAGTGGATTAGGCTATTACTGACTATCGGGGCTGAACCACTATAAAAATCTCCTGTGTTATTTACTTTTCTTGTTTATACCGTCTGTTGTCGTTTACATTCTCTTGAAGGTTTATCGTATTTGACGTTCTCACGTCGTTGGCTAAAAACGCAGTCAACATTTTGGTGCTTTCATTGAGAGCCTGAAACGAAGAACAGGCGATCCCTGAAGCGAGATGGCACCTAAGAACACCACTGCTGCTTCCAAGAGGACAAACTCCTCTAAAGAACCTGCTAGATCTAAATGTCCTAGCCCACAATATCATGAGAATGAGCCTAGGCTCATGCTTGAGGACGTGACTCCAGGAGTTGAAGAACTCCAAGAGACCATGGGGGCCTTCCAGGAGGAGATGGCACAATTCCACGCTAGGCAAGAGGCGTTTGCTGAAGAGATGGCCAGGCAGAGAGCTGCCTTAGAGCAGCAAAAACGCGATATGGAGGCCAGAAGTGTGGAGCTCAGACAACAACAGGAGGAGGTCAATTGGAAACATCGTGAAGCAACGCTTGCTTTGGAAGCAGCTACCCAGTTGGCCCAAGCCAATGCCCAAGCTGCAGTACAAGGAGGACCCCCTCCAGGAACAAGGACCACAGAAGCTGGTGGTAAGAACAATGATAGACCAAGGAGGGGTGGTAATAACCCACCTGGTGAGGGAGATGGAGTCCGATCGCACACTACCTCAACCCAAGGGGAGCACTCTAGAACCCCCTCCAGAAGTCACCGATCGGGCAGTAAAAAGACTCCACCTGAGCAAGAGCAAAATAAGGCTCCTAGAGAGAAGAGGACCTCACAGTTCAAAGATGGGCATGGTCGTGATGAGGTTGATAGTCATCCCACCAACCAGTCAAAGGAAAAGGAGGGCCACAACCCACAAGGAGGAGAAAACTGTCTAGAGCGCGCCAAGAAGCCTCCGCTGCACCCTGACCAACGGCGTAGCAGGAGAGAGGAAGTCCCACGTAGTAAGCCCGCTGGGAAATCGAAGAGTACGGTGTTCGATCGGGTAGGAGAGCATGCTTCTCAGAAGGATCTAAGGGATGTTATCACCAACAAGAGGAGGACCGTCCTGGTCGAAGGGAAAAATCTGGACCGCCCTGCTAGTCAAGTAGAAATACTTGACGGTAGTGCGCCAGATGGTAATGCCCGACCAGGCGGTCAAAACCTTGGAACCTCGTCAGTAGCACCAGCCATCCAAGCCCAGCTTGACATGCTAGCAGCTGCAGTGCAAGGTTTGTCGAAACGACCTTCCAAGATAGATGTGATCGACTACAGGAGTGGCAGCCCATTCTGTGCTCGAATAAGAGCAGCCCAACCACCAGCAAAGTACAAAGCACCGGTACTGCCAATTTATACCGAAAAGGCAGACCCGATAAGACATGTTGGGAAGTTTGAGGACCAGATGGAACTGCTCGGGGTGAGTGATGACTATCGGTGTAGAGTCTTCCCCACCACCTTGACGGACACTGCCCAGGAGTGGTATTGGAGGTTTAAACCAAACTCCATTACCTTTTGGGAGGCATTCAGGAAGGAGTTTTGCAGACAATTTAGCACTGCTCGGACTCCGCCAGTTTACGCCAATGACTTGGCAGATATCAAACAAGGAAAAGATGAGTCTCTAAAGAGCTATATACAGAGATTCATGAGAGAAGCCAATAGAACAACTGCTGTAGGAGACGAAGGGAAGATGGTTGCTATATCTGCTAGGATAATTTATCGGAGTCCTCTATGGGACAGCATCCATCGCCATCCAATTTCAACACTTCAACAATTTCTTGACCGGGCGGAAAAATATATGAATTTGGATGATGCGATAGAGAAAGGGGAGAGTGGCATAAACAACCCAAGCAGACCAACTGACTCTCCTAGTGATGGTGGAAAGAAACGTGGAAGTAATGGGTCTGACCACCATGAAGAAAAGGAGGCAAAGGTGGATTCAAGTGAGAAGCCAACCAAGTATGAGCCTCAATTTACCAACTACACTACTCTCTCAACCAGTAGAGCAGAGATATATCTTGCTAGTCTAGAGGAGGTTCCTTACAAGAAGCCTCCACCCATCAGGAGAGAGATGAGGAAGAGAGACATGAATAAGTTTTGTCGCTTCCATGAAGATTATGGTCACGACACGAATGAATGCAACCACCTCAAGGATGAGATAGAATTTCTTCTCCGGTCGGGCAAGTTGAAGAAGTACCGAGCAGAGACACCCCAAGGAGAAGGAGGTAGAAGCAACTCCGGATTCAAGCGACAAAGATCTCCACCCTTGCAGCCTGGACCTGTGGACTTCACCATAGACACTATATGTGGAGGTCCACCCTTAGCTGAGGAGAGCAACGAAGCAAGGAGAGGAGTATGCTGAAGAGGAGTGCTAGGAGCAGGAATCACTGGAGTGGCGTGCACATAGAGCATCGAAGGAGATATTATTTTTAAATGCCGCTTTCAGAGTGGTGGCTTGATTTCGAGTTTTTAGACTTGTTATTTAAGTTTGGTGTATGAACTGGTTATTTGCTAACCAGTCCTTTTATTTTGAACAATTTTGGTTGTTTAAGACTCGTTATTAGACATGTTTTGTCCATTTTAATTTATGAGTAATAAAAGAGACTACGCGCAGCGTGGTCGATTCTTGCTACAAATATGCATGTGTGTTAGTTATTCGAGCAGTGTTCAACTTGTCGATATGTTCAAGCAGTGTTCAACTTGTCGATATGTTCAAGCAGTGTTCAACTGCTTGAGTATTTTCCATATATTCTATGTGTTTCACGAGTAATTAACTGCTCGAACAGATTCGGTCAGGTAGCAAGTGACTAAGGATCTTTCAACCCTCAACCACCTGGGGGGCACATGGGGTATACTGGTATATAACTTAACACAGGCAATAAGAGCACGAGTTAATATATCTGTTTTTAGGCTGACTTGTAAATTTTCGAAGTCCAAAAAGGCCATTAAGCTAACTTCCTTGGCAAAGCTTGAGTAACTTGGAATTTTTTAAAAATTTCAAGTTAGGAGCAGATATTCGTGTGACCATAGACATCATGCTCATAAAATGTTAGAGCAATAAGAGTGTGAGAAAGTATACTTGGCATGGACTTATGAAATGTCTAGAATTTCTAAGTTAGAAAACTAAGTACTCATGCGAAAATGTAAGTCATACACCAGAGTGACTTTACTCTTCACAAGAAACTTATAACTTTTTAAGTCTAGAGGAGACTTAGAATGTTTTAAGTTAGCAAGAAGAAGTAAAGTATAAGTGCCAACAGCTACAAGTTTAGCTCATCAGGTGTAAAGTTTTCTTGCTCAGGAGAGCAGATACAACTTCCCTGGTCGGCTAAGCATGTATCATCGATCAACTTTCCTGGAGTGAATCAAACAAATGCATGCAAAATAAATGCTACATGGTGAAAATTTGTCTTTAGGAGGAGAAGTCAAGTTTACACTAAGATTGATTGAGAGAAATCAATCTCTCAAAATAATTATGGGAGGTTCGAACAAGGTGCTTTGATGGTTTTTCCTAAAGGGTCCTAAGAGTGCCTAAAGGTGAAATGTTTGAAAAAATTATAGCATGGAGTATACCATGTTTGGTCCGAAAGGTGTGTCTAGTTCCAAGGAGAAGCGTCCAAATGGTGATGCTGCCTATGTTCGATCGGATGTGCATGCTTGGAAGGCTGGCTACTGTTCCATGCATTGCATTGCATTCATGTCAACACGGTTTATGCATGTTTGTCCATGCTCACGATCAATAAAGGTGCTTAAAGTGTGTGAAAAATGTGGTGTCCAAGCATACCTTGAGATGGCCGATCGGATGCATGTTGATCCAAGGAGCATCTCGCCTATGTCCAAAGATCTAGGCCCAGAAATTTTGTGCCTAAGGTGCTACATCCGACCAAGAGGAGACAAGAAGTGTCCGGTCGGACCTAGGTCCTTAGCACCTCAAGAAAAGAAGTGTCCGGTCGGACAAGAAGTGTGCCTAAGGTGCTACATCCGACCAAGAGGAGACAAGAAGTGTCCGGTCGGACCTAGTCCAAGGAAAGCCAAGGAAGGCATGGCTCGGACCCTAGCACATGCATGCCAAGAGAATAGACTTAGACCTCGGCCAAGGAGAGGCCACAAAGGGTCCGATCGGACATTAGTTGGAGGAGCCAAATGCTTGGCTCGGGCCATGTCCGAGGAGAAGCCAAGTCTTTGGCTTGGACCTTGATTCAAGGAAAGGTCATGAAAGCTCCGATCGGACAAGTTCGAGGAGAAGACCATGCATGTGTGCCAAGGGATTGGCTCGGACCTTAGCTTGGTGAGCTTCCAAAAAGATTGGCTCGGACCGAGTCCAAGGAGAGGTCCCATGGACTTAGATTTTGGACGAGGTTAAACACGGTCCGATCGGATATAATTGGAGGAGCCAAGAAGGTTGGCTCAGATCTAGTCCGAGGAAAGATCATGAAAGCTCCGATCGGACATGTTCGAGGAGGACCATGCATGTGTCCCAAATGGTTGGCTCGGACAAGTCCGAGGAGAAGACCATGCAGGTGTGTCAAACATTTGGCTTAGGCATGTTCGAGGTAAACTTCCTAGGTGATTGGCTCGGACCTTAGCTTGAGGAGTCCCTAGACGAAAATCTCCGATCGGACAAGTTCGAAGGAAGATCATGCATGTGTGCCAAGGGTTCGATTGGACATAGTTTGAGGAGCCTAGTGCTTGGCTCGGACCTATTCGAGGTGAGCTTCAAAGTCATTGGCTTGGACCTTGGTCCAAGGAGAAGCCACAAAGAGTCCGATCGAACCTTAGTTTCAGCTTCCAAGATGTGTGGCTCGGACATGACCGAGGTGAGTTTCCAAAAATATGTGGCTCGGACATGTATGAGGAGAGCCAAAGTGATTGTCTAGGACCCATGTCCGAGGAGAAGACAAGGAGTTCACCCATGGTCTGATCGGATCACATCCAAGGAGACCATGTTTTGCATGGTGCAGGCCGAGCATATCCAAGGAGCCTAATGCATGTGTCCTATGGGATAATCTTGTTCGAGGGCCCTAGTCCTAGCATCCGATCGGATCACAATGCTAAATCGAGGATATTCAACAACCTGTCTCTATACTATGATGATTTTGCAACATATACAAAGGGAGCTTATGTTTTCATTGTATCAAGAAAATAGAGTTTGAAGAAGTCACAAGACAAGCTCAAGACAAGTTCTGTCATGGGAGTTTACGGGAAAGTTATCAACCGGAGAGAAGCTTTTGAATGATCTCAAGAATATTTTGCTAGAAGAAAAGTTTGTCATACGAGGGAAATCGTATAATAAACTTGGGGGGCAAATGTTATACCCAAAAATTGGAGAATGCATCCTAGAAGACCCCAAGGAGGATGTGGTCCTAGGAGACCCCAAGAGAGTGGTCTTAGGAGACCCCAAGGAGAAAGTGGTCCTAGGAGACCCCAAGGAGGATGTGGTCCTAGGAGACTCCAAGGGTGTGTTTGAGGTAAGCCTCCCAAGATTTCCTAAGTGTTGGCTCGAACGTGTCCAAGGTAAGTAGCTAAGGAGGAGAAGTCCCATGCAAGTCAAGAATGGGGACGTAGATTTTGCCAAGGAGAGCCTACACAATGTCCGATCGGACATAGTTGGGAGATGCTAAAGGGGAGTGCCTCAGGCTTGTCCAAGGTGAGATGTCAAGGAGGATGCCTTGGACCACCTTGGTCCAAGGAGAAGGCAAGAGGAGGATGCCTCGGACCACCTTGGTCCGAGGAGAAGACCACAAGGTCCGAAGGACCTTGAATGGAGGAGGTATGCTCAAAGTTGTTCGAGGTGAGAAACAAGAGAATTGCCTCGAACCTACCCAAGGTGAGAAGCCAAGCTTGCCTCGGACCACCTTGGTTCGAGGAGAAGCCAAGGAGATTGGTTCAAGGAGGAACATGGCATGCTAGAGGAGAGTGCCATGTTAGAGGAGAGAAGTGCATGTCCTACCACAATGCACGTTCAACCCTCAAAAACATATCCTACCACCATGCATGTCCTACCACCATGCACGTCCGACCAATACTTGCATGAGTGGTCAGTAGGAGGTGGATCAACTAGCTAGAGGAGACTAAGTCAAGATTCCCAGAGACAGCTTCAACAACATACGCGGGAATCTCTCATTCTTCCCACAAATAGGGGGGTTTGTTACATTTCGAATTTTGAATGTTTCTTTGTAATATAAATATAAGATGAATAATAAAATATCCCTATCGTAAGGGGATATCAGTTGAGGATCCCAGACCTATAAATAGAGAGCTTATGGGATGAAAATAGGGGCTTCTTCTGCTTCTTCTTTCTAGAGAGAGAAAATTGGGTCTGTGTATTCTAGAGAGAGAAAGTGCTGAAATTAGAGAGAATTCTTGTATTTTCACAATCTATACTGAAGAAACTCAGTTGGCTCAGTCCATCTGATCTTGAGTATAGATTTATAAATCACAACTCTAAGTGGATTAGGCTATTACCGACAATCGGGGCTGAACCACTATAAAAATCTCTTGTGTTATTTACTTTTCTTGTTTATACCGTCTGTTGTCGTTTACATTCTCTTGAAGGTTTGTCGTATTTGACGTTCTCACGTCGTTGGCTAAAAACGCAGTCAACAATTGTTGATTTAGAAAGTTTAAGCCATAAGTTCCCAACAATACCTATTAACTCTAGGTAGTGAAATGAGGGCTAAAGTTAATGCTATAGAAAGATTTAATTTCTCTATAAGAATATTGGAATTAATGTATTGGTTATGTTCATTTGTGATTTGGAAAAGCCTTATGAATATTTGAAACCCAAGAATAACAATGAGAACATTAGAATAAAGATGATGAAAGATGCTTATGGAAGAATATGAGGGAAATTTATAGACCTAGAATTCTATTGATTATTTGAATTATTATTTGACTTGGATTGAAAGAAAAATAGTGATGGATAACTAACACTTAAAGATTGATTTCTATGGGATCAATTTTAATATACTACTTGTTATGATATGTGCTTTTACTATATGTTATAAAATCAATTAAGGTACCCATTTCTCAAAAAATTTCTGATCAAGCTTTGCCTACAGCCATGTCTCGTAATAAAGGAAATTCTTTTCATCATAAGATGGATGACTTTTATAGATTCATTTTTTCCTTTTTTTTGGGAATTTACAAAAACTAACTAATTTATATTTTTTCAATCAATTTCATGGTCTTATATATATTTTTTTTAAAATACATCTTTATTTTTTCAACAATACAAATTTCTCTTCAAAATCAAATTCTTCATCAACCTCTCTAAATTATAAATTTTAGTTGATGTTACTCTTTTAGTTGTTGTTATGCTATTGTTAGATTTATTTTTAATTGATTTTTTCGAACTATTTTAGTTGATGTGCTACCTAGATAAAGATGGCAATGGGGCAAGGAATTGTCAATTTTAAAATACAATCCCCGTACCTACACCCAAATTATTAAATTTTTGATGGGGCGTAACATTGGACAAAGTATCAACAAGTTCTTTGTTTTAGTGAAGGGAATCAACTTAAGCAAGGGGGTCTCTGTTGGGAGAGTGTGAGATTACACCACCACAATAACAAGAATCTACACACAATAACATTTGACAAAGTCCAACAAAAGATTGAGATAGAGAAATGCAAACCCTAGTAGTAGAACAAAAGTTATTGTTCTTCTTGCAAGCCCTAATTAGAACACCATTTGAATCCTTTGTAGAAAGAGAGAATCAAAATCAAGGCTTATACATGAGAAGTATCATTATCCAAATTGTCTATTTCCCAGCCTTTGATGGATGCTTGAGGCTTCCTCTAATAGAAAAATGAATTGAGATTGAACAAGCCTTGAAATTCACAAAGACAAGCACTTTCTTTATAAATTTCTTGGAGAAAACTTATGATCTTGAGAGCTAGAGAGAGATTTGAAAGAGTGATTAAGTTTATCAAAACTCTAAGAGAACCATTTTATAGTATAGGCACCGTCATTAAATCCAACCAATAGGATTATAGCTTTTGAACATAATGACCCTCGTTTTGGCTAACGACACGGAGTCAGATAAACGACAAAAAAGTAGTACAAAGCTTGAAAAATGATCTAATGGAAAGTAAGAACACAAATGATTATAGTGGTTCTGCCCCAGTGATTGGTAATGACTTACGTCCACTTGATACTATTATTGATATTGAGCTTCAAAGGTGTGATCAAAGAACTTGGGTTCCTAAGTTTCACAGACCTTAGAAGAAGGAAACAATACAAGCGATGGATAATAGTAATGCAATTCAGAAAGAAATCAAAAGATCCAAAAGTCCTCTTCCTTGAGCTATATCTTGCATATTTATAGGCTCAAGGAGGATTACCTGAATTAAACTTTTTGTGTTCTTAGGTAAAAATTTGTGAGGATTTTATGTATATCATTTGATGCTTGATAGGGTAGTGTAGTTTTGCTTTGTAGGAGTTAGGAACTAGTTTGATAATCAGGATCATAGGTTTAGGGCGTAAAATCGAAGTAAAAATTCAATTTTTAGGCTAGCTGAAAAACTAGGTTTTTCCCGCCCCTTTGGAGTTGAAAAAGTTTTTTCCAGAAAAACTTTTTACTTTCACTTTTTGATCCGCTTTTCAAACTGTTCGCATAAAACTTAGTGTTTCGGTTAAAATGCTGCTGGTCGTAGACACGAGCAATGTTATTCCAACTTTCAACATAAGCTCCCAGGTTGTGCATCTTATCTCCTCCTTTCTCTGTTTGCAGTTTACATGCAAGACCCGTGGGGAGGAGAAAGACCTATCGATGATGACCTGCTAGCTCAACTGCTCGAGGACAAAGAATAACCATCGTCATTGATACCCGAAATTCCATTTTCTCGTGCCAATCCAAACACTTCCCCTGTCTTGACTCAAAATATGGCTCGCACCTAAACCAAAGCCCAGAAAAGGAGAACCTCTGATCCTTCTCATTAGCATGCTCCTTCGGCTAATGCTCCCTCGACCAGTGGTCGAGATGAAAATGCTCCCGACCCCAACATCCACAAACATGCCCGACCCCGACACACCATTCATCCAGATGTTGAGTGGTATGTAGTTCCTGAAAGTAGAGTGACGATCAGAATGATCGCCAATTATATAAGGAAATACAGTCTCCCAAGGATGGCCTTAGTCAGACCCAACCAAGACCAAAGGGCGAATCTTCCTGGAGGCGCCTTCAGTGCCTAGTCGAGGTTTCATATCGAGGCAGGGGCTACCTTGCCTCTTCACTCACTTTTTCAGGGGTGGCCAACTATTTTGGAGTTGCCCCCTTTCAAATAACTCCAAATGGATATAGGATGCTCACAGCACTCTATATCTTGTACATCCACAAGAAATGGCCCGTGCCAACGCCTCATGAGGTCAACTACCTATTCGACCTCAAATCTAACCCCAACCAAGATGGCACGGGGTTTTTTCACTTCTGTCATCAGGATACCGAGCGCACCTTCCTGACTGACACCACCCACATATCAAATGTGGGGAGGTACTACCAGGAGTACTTCCTCACTACTGACATGATCGCAGATAACCTGGCCTTCGCTCAAGGAGGTAAAACTTTCGTATCACTGGCTGTTACTTCTTCACTTAGTGTTCTCCTCCAAATTTTCTTAAACTGTTAATCTCTTCCAGGCCCATGGCTGCGACCAAACCCAACTCCGGATATGGAGTTGAGATTGGCACTCCTGGTCAGCATGACTGGCGCAGAAAAGAGCATCAAGCATCTGGTTACAGAGGCTAACCTTAGGTTGGTTTGCCTCTTGGCCCCTCAACTGGACACGAGGGTGCCTTCAGCAGGGAATGCCTTTGCTGAGGAGGAACCCTAGCAGCAACCTTCAGCGTCACCTCCATGAAGGAGACTGACTGGGGTCACGATCAGGGAACCTACTGGCACTCCTCCAACAGAGAGGCCTTCGGCCCCCTTGGGGAAAGGAAAAAAGAAGGCCACCGAGCCTGTCGAACTCTTTGATGATTCGTTGGATGATAATGGTACAGTTATTTCGCTTTTAGACAATTTTCCAATTTCCTGTCATCTATTCGACGGGGATGGCAATTTTAAATATGCTCCACATTTAGGTCCAGACTTCGTCATGTCAAAGAGTGAGTGTAAGACTAGTAGAGTCTATAGGATAGTGACCAGTAATAATAGCTCGGGTATTTGACTTTGCAATCTTTCTTTACTTATTTTTCTGATGTAATATACTTGGTCATTCATGTTATCTCACTGTTCAACATTTTTCTTCTTTTTCAGACATGGAATCTGTCAATGTGTTTGACATCTACAGCACTCCTGAGGCTGCCGCGGCTCCCCCGAGCAAGAAGAAGACCAGCAAGAGACACCACGGGGAGAGAAAAAAAGCGCCTCAGGCGAAGAAGGTTCAAAATGCAGGCCCTCCTGAGGATAGGCCCTCCGCCACCACAACTCCATCTTCTCTCTGCGAGCAGCAGACTCCTTCTGCTCCGGCCGGATCGACTCCTCCTCCCACGGCTTCGACTGACCAAACTCAGCAGGTTGATCGTGCTTCAACTGGGGGCGAGATGGTTGGTCGTGCCTTTAAACTGGTTAGGGAGAGGATCGCCAAGATTTTGAAGCACGACCGCCGCCAAGAGGAAATGGCTGCTACAGAGACGATCGAAGTTGACCTGATCCTGAACCGCGCCCTGAACGCGTTCACCAGTGTAAGTCATCTTTTTCTACGGAAATAGGTCTTCTTTATTTTATAGTTTGTCTAACTTCCACCCTGGCTTGCAGGCCATGATGACCCTCACTGCCGGCTGAATCCGCTTGGGTGCTGTCACCGAGCATGCCAGAACATTGGAGCAACGACATGAGGATGAACTTAAAGTTGCTAAGGCCAAACATGCTGAACAGCTGGCAGTGGTGGTTGAGGAAAAGGCCAAACTGGCTAAGGAGTTGGAGGAGAAGCAGAGGTCTCTGGAGAAAGTTAAGGAGTCCAACCGCTTTAACTTCCGCGCGGCCCAACAGCTCGAGGTGGACTTGGCCGCGAGCAGGCAGGAGACCACAACTCTGGAGGGCTGGATTAAGGAGTTGGAGAAGGCCAACGCCGGAAACTTGGAAAGGTACAAGAGTGCCACTCTTCGATGCTTCTATGATTTCTGGAAGCACAATCAAGGTGCCAACTTCAACTACCTTTCCGAGAATGCGAGAGATGCCGAGCTTGCTCGCTGCGCTGCTCAGCTGGCTGAGGAAGAAAGATGAAGGGTTCCTGCTTCCCCTGAAATCTCGCTGGCCGCTGGGATGGATGGGGCAGACAACGAGGCTGCAGGCGTTGTCGATCAGAACCTTCCCCAAGATCCTCCGGCTCCTCAAAATCCTTGAGCTCCTTAGTCTTTTCTGTTTATGTTTCTTCTTTTTAACTACACAACCTACGGGTCGTGATGTAAAAACAATATAATTTTTGTTTGCTGCATGGGCAACTTTTACTTTTACTTGAAAAATTACATCCGAGCAGTAACTGCTCGCGGTGTAAAAGGATTTGTTTTGATATTATAATATATTTTCATATTATTATAACATCTGTTCGCATGACCGAACTTAGCATAGCACTTTGGTTTGATTTAACAAAATAACAAAATTTTGAAAAATACTCTAAGTGCCCTAGCATGCTTTTACTTATTTTGCTCATGTGTTTACATACCTTTTAATGATATGCTTTGCTTACTTGTACCTTATATGCCCCCCAAGTGATCGGGGAGCTTTAGGTCCTTGGTCACTTGCCTTGACTAGAACCCGCTCGAACATTACTGCTCGTAGCAATATGATTAGCATTATAATACAGCAAAACAACACACGTAATGAGCAAATACTTATAATAAATACAATAGTTGGCAAGAAATGACTGGCTGAGCACAGTCCCTTTTATTTCTCGTAATAAATGGACTAAACATGTCTGTACGAGTGATCAATAAGATCTTACACTTTTTCGAAACTTGTAAAAAGTAAAATTTATACAAGCCAATTCTTTAAGAAGAATTGTTCATTGGTAATACTTGCGCAGGTGTTCTCCATTCCAATTGCGAGGAACGAGATCTCCGTTTAAGCGAGCAATTTTATAAGTGCCTGGGTGAAGGACTTCATCAATCTGGTAAGGCCCTTCCCAATTTGGCCCGAGTACTCCAGCAGCTTGGTCGCGGGTGTTAAGGAAAATTCTTCGGAGTACAAGGTCTCCAACATTGAATTTTCTTTCTCGCACTTTAGAGTTGAAATACCGGGCGAACGTCTGCTGGTATGCAACTACTCAGAGCTGGGCTTGTTCATTCCTTTCATCAATCGAGTCCAGGGATTCCATTAGTAGCTGGCTGTTAGAGTCCTGGTCGTATGTTAATCTGCGGTGCGAGGGCGGATCTAACTCGACAGGCAACATGGCTTCATACCCATACGCTAAGGAAAATGGGGTATGACCTGTTGTTGTTCGGTGGGAAGTTCTGTACGACCAAAGCACTTCAGGCAACTGCTCTCGCCACGCTCCCTTAGCTTCTTCAAGTCTTTTCTTCAGGGTATCCTTCAGCATTTTGTTAACTGCTTCGACTTGCCCATTCGCTTGGGGATGAGCGACTGAAGAAAATATTTTGATAATATCATGCCATTTGCAGAAGTCCATGAATAGATCACTGTCGAACTGGGTGCCATTGTCTGAGATGATCTTTCTTTGTAATCCATAGCAATAAACGATGTTTTTGACTACGAAGTCAAGCACTTTCTTGGTCGTTATGGTTGCGAGTGGCTCAGCCTCGACCCATTTGGTGAAGTAGTCGACGACAACCACTGCGTACTTTACACCACCTTTTCCTATAGGCAAGGATCCGATTAGATCTATTCCCCAAACTACGAAGGGCCATGGACTCTGCATCTGCTTTAACTCGTTGGGAGCTGCTCATGGGATTTTAGAAAATCTCTGACATTTGTCACATCTTCGCATGAACTCCATTGAGTCTTCATTCATGGTTGGCCAGAAATATCCCTGCCTTAGGATCTTTTTTGACAGGCTTTGCCCCCAGCATGGTCCCCGCAAAAGCTTTTGTGTACCTCTTTCATTAACTCTTTGGCTTTCTCCTTTGTAATACATCTGAGGAGTGGCAGTGAGTATCCCCTTCGGTACAGGATCCCATCGACCAGGATATACCTAGCAGCTTGCCGCTGAAGGGTCCTGGCTTTGTTTCTGTCCACTGGTAGCATGCCACTTGACAGATATTCTACATAAGGTGCCATCCACGTATCTGCCATCTGGATGACCAGAGTGGTTTCTGCTGCTTGGATGCTTGGTGCTGATAGTCACTCGACTGGCACTATGTTCAGAGTGTCAGCGTCCTTTGCACTTGCCAACTTTGCCAAAGCGTCCGCATTGGAATTCTGATTGCGAGGTACTTGCTGGAGAGTGTATCTGTCGATCTGGGCTAACAAATCCTTTGCTTTGTTTAGATAGGCAACCATCTTCAAACCTCGCGCCTGGTACTCTCCCAAGATTTGATTCACCACCAGCTGAGAATCACTATAGATGTCAAGCGCTTTTATGTTCATATCTTTGGCTAACCGTAGTCCAGCGAGTAATGCTTCATATTCAGCCTCATTGTTAAAATCAGTGAAGTCAAATCTAATTGCACAGTGAAATCGATGCCCTTCTAGAATTATCAATATCACTCCTGCTCCTACGTGGGATTCGTTAGATGAACCATCTGTGAACAATTTCCACGAGGGTGCTTGGATTTGACGTTCAGGCTTGCTGGGTTCCTCAATCTGCTCGCCACCCGCGGGTTCTGTGAATTCGATGATGAAGTCAGCTAAGGCTTGTCCTTTTATCACTGCCCGCGGCAGGTAAGATATGTCGAACTGCTCGAGTTCGACTGCCCACTTTAGTAATCTTCCTGCAGCCTCTGGCTTTTGTAGGACTTGCCGAAGAGGCTGGTCGGTCAATACCGTAATCGGATGAGCTTGGAAGTAAGGCCACAACTTCCTAGAGGCCAAAACTATGCAATTGGCTAACCTTTCAATGGGGGGATACCTCAATTCTGCTCCGATCAGCCTTTTGCTTACGTAATAAACATCCTTCTGCACACCTTCTTCTTCTCTTACAAGAACAGCACTAGCAGTGTAATCCATGATTGCCAGGTAGATGAACAAAGTCTCTTTATCGACCGTCTTTGATAGGATGGGTGGATGCGCCATATGCATTTTTATTGCTTGAAAGGCCTGTTCGCACTCATCTGTCTATTCAAATTTCTTATTTCCTCTGAGTAGATTAAAAAATGGGACGCACTTGTCTGTCGATTTTGAGATGAATCTACTGAGAGTAGCAATCCTCCTGGTCAGGCTTTAAACATCCTTAATTTTCACTGGCGACTTCATCTCGATCAGGGCTTTTATTTTCTCGGGATTAGCTTCAATTCCTCTTGAGTTAACTATAAATCCCAAGCAATTCCCTGATCCTACTCCGAAGGAGCATTTAAGGGGATTTATTTTCATCCTATATTTATTCAGGACATTGAAGCATTCCTGCAAATCCCTTACATGCCCTTCTGCTTTCTTCGACTTAACCAGCATGTCGTCGACGTAAACCTCCATGTTTGCGCCGATCAGATCCTTAAACATGTGGTTGACGAGTCTCTAGTAAGTCGCACTAGCGTTTTTCAAACCAAAGGGCATCACCTTGTAACAGTAGAGCCCTGTATGAGTTCGAAAGCTAGTGTGATCCTCATCAGGGGGATGCATACTGATTTGATTATACCCATAGTATGCATCCATGAATGAGAGGATCTCTTGTCCTGCAGTGGCATCGACCAGCTGGTCGTCCTCGGGAGTGGGAAATAGTCTTTGGGGCAGGCTTTATTTAGGTCTGTAAAATCCACACACGTACGCCACTTGCCATTCGGCTTGGGTACGAGTGCGGGATTAGAGACCCACGATGGATAAAATGCCACCCTGATGAACCCATTCTCCTTCAGCTTCTCAACTTCCTCTTTCAAGGCCTTTGATCTATCTTTGTCGAGCAACCTTCTTTTTTGTTGCACTGGTGGAAAGCTTTTGTCGATGTTCAGGGCATGGCTGATGAGTGCAGGATCTATCCCGACCATGTCTTTATGCGACCAGGCAAAGACATCCTGGTTCCTCCTTAAGAACTCCACTAGTGCTTGTTTTGTTGTTGTCTCTAAGTTTTTACCAACTTTCACAACTCTGGTCAGATTTTCCTCATCGAGTTAGACCTCTTCAAGGTCCTCGATGGGTCCCAATTCTTCTTCAAAATCCCCAAAGCGAGGATCTAAGTCTCTATCCTCACTTTGGGCAACGCCCTATTTGGTGAGATTATCACTTCAGCGGGCTTGAACATCAGTTGCCATTTGCAACTCCTTCCCGGTGGCATCTCTCGATACACCCTTCTTTGCCTTAGTGATCGAGGCATTGTAGCATTCCCTCGCTTCCCTCTGGTTTCCCAACACGCATCCTACCCTTGCGTCCATTGGGAATTTCATGGCGAGGTGCCATATAGAAGTGACGGCTCGCAGGTCGACCAGAATTGGTCTCCTTATAACAGCATTGTACGCCGAAGGACAATCAACTACTATAAAAGTAGTGAGTAATGTCCTTTTAGCAGGTGCAGTGACTGGGAGTCTAATTGACCCTACTGAGGCGAGCCCTTCTCCGGAAAAACCATCAATGGTTTGGTTGCACGACTCCAGGTCCTTCACGGACAACTTCATCCTTTCCAGTGAGGACTTATATAGGATGTTGACCAAACTTCTTGTATCGATCAACACCCTTTTCACCATCATGTTCGCGATTTGTACATCCACGACCAGCGGATCGGAGTGTGGGAATCGCACGTGCTGGGCGTCGTCGTCAGAGAAGGTGATCAGTTCCTCCTCTGTTCGAGCCTTTTTTGGTGCATGATCCTCGACACTGATCATCTTGATGTCCTGGTCGTGGCATAGGGTTTGAGCATATCGTTCCCTTGCTTTCCCATTATCTCCTGCAAGATGTGGGCCTCCGCAGATGGTGAGTAGGGTACCTGCCATGGGAGCTAGCTGTAAAGGCGGCGGGCGTTGGCGTGTAGGCGCGAACTCATTGCCACCTTGAGCCTCTCGCTGAGAACCTCCCGCGACTCGTACATATCTTCTTAAATGTCCATGTCTTATCAGGAACTCAATTTCATCCTTCAGCTGGTTACACTCATTGGTGTCGTGCCCGTAGTCGTTATGAAAATGACAGAACTTTGTTGAATCTCTCTTGGAGATATCTTTCCTTATTGGTGTGGGTCATTTGTAGGGCACGCTCGAGCTGGTCGCCTGGTAAACCTCAACTCGTCTTTCAACAAGGGCAGTGTAATTGGTGAATCTCAGTTCATACTAATTTCCTTTGGGGCGCTTACTCTCGGAGGTCGAGGGTTCGTTGCTCGCCCGCTTTCCATCATTCTTACCATTGCCATTCCCGTTGCCTTTGCCGTTGCCATTGGGCTTCGACCCATTGGCGGCTTTGGTGGGTTCTTCCTTAGGTCCCTTATCTTTTGCTGGCGATTTCCCTTCATTGGCAATCACGTCCTTGATATACTGATCAGCTTGATCTAAAAACTCCTGGGTACAACCCCATGCTTTCTGAGGCTACTATAGAGGGGAGAATGGCGCCTAACCCCAGCAGTTAGGGCCATCATCTTGCCTTCATTGTCCACAGTCTTGGCTCCTGCTGCAGCTTGCATGAAGCGCTGAACGTATTCCTTCAAGGGCTCCCCCTCTTTCTGGCGTATCTCGACCAGTTGGTTTGCCTCGGTGGGGTGCACACGACCCGCGTAGAACTGTCCGTAAAACTCCTTCACGAACATCTCCCCGAATACTATACTTCTAGGAGGGAACTTAAAGAACCACTCCTTGGCGGCATCAGAAAGTGTCGCTGGGAAGATCCTGCAGCGAGCATCTTCAGAGACTTTCTGAATGTCCATTTTTACTCAAACTTGTTGACATGAGACACCGGGTCTCCATACCCGTCAAAATTTGGCAGAGTCAGCATCTGGAACTTGCTGGGGGTTTCTGCCACAACAATCCTTTGTACGAAAGGGGTGCCTCTCCTCCAATTGTACTCAATGTGCGATGTCCGCCCCCCGACCAACTGTTGCACAGCCTGGTTCAGGGCATCGATTTGAGCCTGAACGACTTTCGGGATTGCTGGGGCCTCTAGTGCCGGGGGAATATACTCATCGTGCCTTTCTCGGCGGTCGTTGAGTACATCCCTCAAATCATCGTTTCTTCGTCGCTGCTCGCTGGCTCCAAGCCGGCTAAAGACGTTATTTTGCCTAGGCTGCCCCCTAGTGTTATGACCTGCTTGTCGGTCTTCTCTAGGTGGGGGTCTCCTGCCTCCACCTCTCTCTTCGTTCCTCCGACCAGCATTTCCTCTGCCTGAGTCGGGCTCATTGTAGCGGTGGCCATCTCTGAACCGTGACTGGATATGGTGCGACCGACTATTTCCTCTGTTGCCTCCTTGGGTTGGCATTTCCTAAGCGTTAGGGGGAGGCTTGCGTTGGTTGGTTGGTCCCCGTGCATTGCCATGCCGTGGGGGGTCCCTGACCACAGAGCCTGTCTCTAAGTTCCTCCTGTTGGAAGAAGGACGCTACCCCCTGCTCGGTGTATGCGGATCTTCACCCCTGGGCGTCTAGGGCTGCGGGGCTGTTGCCCGGCCCTATTCTGCCTCGGGCGCAAGGGATTACCTCGACCAGCCTGAGACGGAGGCTGCCTCTCAGGATCCCTAGGTGGGATATTATCCTGAGGCATATGTGGCTGCTCTGGCCTCTGAGGACTTATTGGCTGGAGCGGGGGACTAGGATTAGGACCCCTTTGAGGTGGCCCGCTTGGGGGTTGATCAAACTAGGATTATTGGATGTATAAATTTAAAAAGAATAATTTATTTCAATATTTATTTGATTTATTGGTCAAGAGAAAAAAAAATGTATTTTAGTAAAAAATATTAAATAATTTAATATTGAGATGACTAAATTTGTCAAGCACTTCTCGTCAGTGGCTAAATTTGTCAAATAATCTTCGTGATCTCCATTAATGAATGTCGTTTTGACTTCCATTTGGTGAACGTAAATTTTATATATAGATGGTAAGGCAAATAATAATCTAATAGATGTTGTCCTTGATATCGGTGGATATGTGCCAAATTAATCTATTCCCTCATTTTGTAAATCACTTGGCTACTAATCTAGCCCTAATGGTTTGTATAGTGTCATGAGTATGATATTTTCTTGTAAATACTCATTTGCACCCAATTGGTTTAGATCCTTGTGGAAGGTCAACTGATTCCCAAGTGTGGTTAGACATAATTGAATCTATTTCATAATGTATTGCCTCATTCCAAAAAACAGAGTCTCTTGAGGACATAGCTTGTTTGAAAGTTCGAGGATAATCTTCTATTTGAAGTACAATGGATATTTCCATATAACCTCTTAATTATTTCTTTTTATTGGTGATTAGGCTAAAAACCAAGCTTTGTATATTACAACACCAAAGAATAAATAAGAATAATCTTGACTAAAATGGAAGAATAATACAATGAACATAACAAAAATAAAACAAGTAATAGAATTGTCCTTTGGGCTGTAGAACCTTGATACATAAAATGTAACGACCCAACTATTCTAGACCTCAGACCATTAATAACTACTATACTAATCTTAAGAAAACGTACATATGAAAACACCATAACTTTATTTAAAACTGTAAAGTAAAGGTTTAAACACATAAAAATCTCACTTAGGATATGAGATCCCATTGTTTTGAAAATAAAGCAAAACATAACTTAAACAAATTGGTTACAAAATTAAGTGCTGAAAATAATACATAGAAATCATAACTAAAAGACTTAAAAACTTCATCCTTTAATCGAAAGTGCAATCCACCGATTCCATCCTACCTCAATACACATCCCCAAGCTGCCAAGAACCTTCCGGCTGCCATAACTATTTTCCTGCACATATAAAACATAAAGGAGTGAGCCTAATGCCTAGCAAGAAAAATCTACTACCAGCATGAAAATATACATACACATACACTATAAACTGTAAACTATGATCATATAACTATATAAATACAACATCTATTATAATGGCCATCATACTTCTTGGGACTTGCTTGCTAAGCAATCATATGCCCATAAATTTACGGGGCTAGTTATCTAAACAAGTCATATAAATTTATGGGGCTGTTATCTAAACAATCATATGCCCAAGAAATCTACTATTGGGACTTGTTGTCTAAACAAGTTATATATTTGTTATCTAAGCAAATTATGTGATTGTTATCTAAGCAATTCATATACTAAAACAACTAAAAACATACCATACTCGTAACATAAACATATATAAAGACATACAAATCTACCCTATTTTCCTTACCGAAAACCAGGATATGAGAACAAGATCGGGACTTTGGAACACTCCTAAAAACCTTAATAGAGAGGTGAGCATACTAAAGAATAGAGATGAAAATAACTAACTACACCATCGAAAAGATACTTACCAACAAAATCTTACGTTCAAGATCTTAGATGCCTAACCAAGAATAGAGAATATGAGTTAGGATTTGAGTAGAAAAACTATAAGAACAATACAGAAAGGAACTAGAATTAGGAATACCTTGAGTGCTTCTATGACCGAACTACACCTCGAAACTGAAATATACTATAAACCTTACTTCCCAAGTGTTTATTAAGATTATAATGATTAAGCTTATAACCCCAACCTAAGTGTTTACACTCTAAAGTAATCCTAGCAGCTTGTAGGCTCTGAACACAGCTTGATGAATGAAGAAATGGTTGGGTACTAGGTCCTATTTATAGAGTTCAAGAATGAAAAGATATTCATTTAACTTTAATAAAATAATGGTTTTTTAATTGAAAAACATTTGAATAATCGTTCAGCAGAGGCTGAAGACTCGGTCAGAAAGATTCTGTACTTATCAAGAGGTTAAGGATTAAAATGAGCTTGGTTTCAAAATAGTTCAAAAATCATGCACCATAGCCGATATATCGCCCATGCTAGGCGATATATCACCTGGGCTAATATACCCGAGGCTCGTCGAGGTTGTCGTGCGAAGCTACATGTTTTTCGTATCCCTGTATGGTGATATATCGCCCTCTAGAGCTGCGATAGGTCGGCATACGTTGAAATATTATACACGTAATTACACTTTTTCAGCCTGATTTGAATTGAGTAAACAACCTTGACTAAGTCCTTTAACGATTTCAAAGCTGCTGGCAGACCCTAGGATTTTGAAATATTGCTCTTAATAAACTTATTCCTAAAAAATACTTAATTTCTCATTAAACCTACACATGACAAGTGTTAATCTCTTATTGGGTCTATATAAACCTTATAGTATAATAATTATCATCTCCATAATCAGTCATATTAATCAAACCTTAGGTTATAATTAATATTCTTAAACTATAGGTTAAACTTACAAAAATCTACTAGTCTTTCTACGAGTGTCCAACTAAGTCCCGGCTTGAACCAAAATCCATAGTCATAAATATACTACTACTACTACTACTACTACTACTAGCTAAGTAAAGTTCTTGGACTCTACATAAAATCACAAGTCTATGATTTTATGTGAATCACAAAATGTAAGAAAGGCTTGATACAAATGAAGATTTGTTGTCAAAAGATCTCTATTCCTAGCCTCCTCCTTGAGATTTATTGAAGTTAATACTATGGAATGATATTGAGATTCACAAGCCTTGAATCTTCATGAAAGTCAAGCTTTCTTGATGAAGATCATTGATAAAACTAGTAATCTTGAGAGCTAGAGAGAGAGGTTTTAGAGAGAGAGAGAGAGGTGAGTGATCAATTCATCAAAAACTCAAGTGACCCATATATATAGTAAATGAACCCTCATTAGACTCAACCAATGAGATTAAAACACTTGATTTGAATTTTGGAGCCAAAAACACGACACTGTATGGTCCTTTACGGACCGCCCAGGTGATACGTCGCCTGCACCCAGGCGATGCCTCCAAACTTTTGGGTACTCTTATATACTCCAAAGAAACACTTTGGACCCAAAAAGATAATTTATAAATGCCGATACCAAAAGTCAATTCTCGCATGTAGACTATAGTGAAACTGTTATAGTTTTTGCACCTCTTCATGCCTAACCAATTTCACTTTGTATTTAACCAATCATAACAATCCCCCACTTGGTTAAATAAATCCTCAATCCTCTAGGATGAACGATATTAGTGCATAAAATAATGTACCTTTTGGGTTTAAACTTTATCTTAGTGAAAACACTACAAAACTTCTATTGAAATGCTAAGGTATTCTTAAAAGATTGAACCGAACATTCCTAATGATAAAAACCGTTAATGTATCACTTTTCTAAGCCACTGACCTCTACACTTAATGTATATAAGTTTTGAGTTAGGTTGCCATCGTTGGGGAATCTATTGGTCAATGAGTTTTAGTCCCATTCCTCTCTTTGTAGAACTCACCAAATCTCTCCCATGAGGTCTGGCAAATGGATCCGTCAAGTTCTCATATAATTTGACATACAAAATTGATACTCTTATCGATCGATTCTCTCACGTAGTCATGTCTTAGACTTATATGTATAGATTTCCCATTTTCTATCTTGTTTTAAGCTTTAATCAAAGTGGCTTGATTATCACAATGTATCGAGATTGTCGATACATCCACCGTGGTTTTTAGTATCTCCATCATGAGATTTCTTAGCCACTCGGCCTCTTTGCCGGTTGCCGCTAGAGCTACAAACTCGAACTCCATGGTTGAGTGAAATATACACGTTTGTTTCCTAGATTCCCAATAAATGACACCCCCACCAAGGGTGAACACCCAACTAATTGCGGAGAGATTATCTCCTACACCGGATATCCAACTTGCGTCAGAATATCCTTCAAGTATCCAAGGAAACTTAGAATATTGGAGGCATAACACTTTGGTCCTTTTAAGGTATCCAAATACTCTTTCCATGACCTTGATATCTGTATTGCTAGTAAACCTAATTAGTTTACTAATTGAAAATACAATATCTGCTCTAGTACAATGTACGACATACACCAAACTCCTAATTGTACGTGCATACTCTAGTTGAGCCACCACTCTCCCTTCATTCTTTTCAAGCTTTTGACTTGAATCAAAGGGTGTGTTTGCCTCTTTAATATTAAGATGACCAAACTTGTCAAGCATATTCTCAATATAATGAGCTCAACCTAAGGCATATCCATCCACATTTCTTTTAACTTTGATACCTAGTTTGGTATCGATTTTCCAAGGTCTTTCATTTTGAAAGTGGAAGATAGGAACTTGTCCGCTTTATTGTGTCTAAACCCATTTAAAACAATGGCTTCATCAAACTTCTCATGCCATTGTTTTGGTGCTCGTTTTAAACCATGTAATGATTTAACAAGCTTACACACGTTATGTTCATTTCCCCTTAGAACAAACCCTTCCTGTTGTTCCATGTAAACCTCCTCATCGAGGTTACCATTTAGGAATGTCATTTTGACATCCATTTGATGAATATATATGTTATGTATTGATGATAAGGAAAAGAACAAGCTTATTTATGTTGTACTTGCTATCGGTGCATAGTTATCAAAATAATCTATGCCTTCTTTTTGTCTAAACTCTTTGGCCACCAACCTTACTTTAAAGGCTTGATTGTTACTATTAGTGTGATATTTTCTTCAAAATACCCACTTACAACCTATTGGCTTAATCCTTGAGGTAGATCAACAATATCCCAAGTGCGGTGAGACATAATTGAATCCATCTCATCATTTATTACATTTTCCCAAAAAGTAGAGTCCCTTGAGGACATAGCTTTCTGGAAAGTTTTAGGTTCATCCTTCACTTGAAGTGCCATTGGATACTTCCAAGTGTCTCCCTTGTGATTTTCCTCTACTAGGTAAAGAGTCTCCACTTGAGAGGTTTCATTTTGTAATCCACTCTCTTTAAGCCTTTGGCTTCTTCTAGGCAATTTTGATTGCTCAACAACCTTTTAAGGCTCTCTTCTTGAGTTCCATCTAATGAGATTGACTCTTGAGGCTTATTGTCACTATACAAAAAAATTCTCAAAGAACTTAACTTCTCTTTATTCAATTATCACATTAGACTCCAGGTATAATAGCCTATAGGCCTTGTTATTTGAGGCATAGCGTACAAATACACATTTGATGGCCCTTGGACCCAACTTGGTCCTTTTAGGCTCCGTGCTCTTGCAATAGGCAAGGCACCCCCGCACTTTGAGATACCCTAGGTTGGGCCTCTTTTCTTTCCATATCTCATATGGTGAAATTTGATTCTTCTTTAGAGGAATCCAATTTAGAATATGACAAGCGGATAGCAAGGCTTCTCCCCATAATGCAAATCTCAAATTTGCATGTAATAGCATAATATTTACCATTTCAACATATGTTCTATTCAATCTTTCCACTATACCATTTTTTTGGGGTGTATAAGGGGTTGTACATTCATGTATTATACGATGCATCTCACAAAACACATAAAATTCATTGAAGAAGTATTCACCGCCCCTATCACTTCAATTAACAAAAATCACTTTAATTTTCTTTTCCAATTGATTTTCAACTTCAACTTTATAGATTTTAAACATGATAAAGGCCTCATACTTATTATTAAGGAAGTACACATATGTGAATCTAGAACAATCGTCAATAAATGTAATATAGTATCTATATCCACCTCTAGTAATTATTCCATTCAATTAACATAAATTACTATGTATAAAATCTAATAAGTTAGTTTCTCTTTCAACACTTGGAAAATGTTTCTTTACCTTCTTAGATTCAATACATAACTCACATTTATCATGCTCAACATCATTGCATACAATTAAACCACATTTAATAACACTTTTAATTGTACTATATCCTATATATGAGCAAGTCTATTATGCCACAATGTAACATAATCAAAGCCAAGCATATAAGAGGAAGATGTGCATGCATTATTATCAAAACTTAAATCTTTGGTACACAATTTTATCATTCCATCACACACATACCCTTTCCCCACAAAGTAGTTCCCCTTGGACAAGATTAGCTTGCTGGACTGAAACACCACTTTGATGCTTGGTTTGCTCAATAAGTGCCCACTCACAAGATTCCTACTCATATCCAGAACATACTACACATTGGTCAAAAGAACCTTCTTCCCGAATGTGAAGTAGAGATCAACATTCCCCTTGCCCAACACTTTGGATCTATGCTCATTACATCTCATGGCCATCCTTTGATTCTTTAAAAGTTTTGAAGACCACTTTATCATAACTGTGTACCCCAAAAGTACGACCTGAATTACTCAGAACGGGGTACAACCGGCAGACAAGCGTATGAAGAAAGCGTATAGATAGAGCATTTAGCTAACTAAAGAGTGAGCAGCTTGAGTCAAACTTGATAGCTTACGACAACTAGATAGTCTTCAAATCACTTCTTGAGCCAACAACTTAGTTCGAGATGCGAGAGAACCAAATCGCCTTCGTGAAATTCTAAGCGTGACCCATATCAATTCAAAGTAGTCTTCACCGTGCATCATGATCATTCTAAGCGTGAATCTTGGCGTAGTCCTGCTCTTTCTAGTTGATCCATATCACCTTCAGTCTGGTCAGCCACACCTTTACTGGGCAGTCATGCACTTGACTGGGCAGACATGCACTTAGCTGGTCGGACATGGTCATGACCGATCGGCCAAGTTCATGCCTGGTCGGACAAAGTCATGCCTGGGTAGGCAAGGTCATGCCTAGGTAGACAAGGTCATTCCTGGGCAGACAAGGTCATTCTTGGGCAGACAAGGTCATTCTTGGGCAGACAAGGTCATTCCTGGGCAGACAAGCACGTGCTGGTCGGACAAGGTCATGCCTGGTCGGTCGTGACACTTCTCAAGCCAGTCAAAATTCTTCAATGGCCTACTGGGCTACTCCTAAGCCAAGTCACCCATCCATTCCTTGCCACTTGTCATTTCTATTGTCACATCATCATTTTCAAATTTTGGGGATAACAGGATGTTACCATATTTATGCACGATTACCCAAAACTATCCAGGAAGAATTCCCTATAAATACAGGGGAGAATGGACAGAAAAGGGGATGGACAATTTGTATACTGAAACTCTGGAGAAATTTTCATAAGAAATTTCACGGTGAGAACAAAATAGATTAATAAGAGTGACTCGTGGACTAGGTGGATTTTAACCACCGACCACGTAAAAAGTGTGTGTTCTTAATACTTTTTATTTATCCAATTACGGTTTAGCAAAAGCCTAATGTCTCTATTTTCAAATTTCTTAATCCATTGTTGGCGAAAAATTGCGTCAGCAGATTGGTGCTTTCATTTAGAGGCTTAATTCCCCACGCAAGTTTCACCTAATAGTCACCATGGTGGTCACCTGATCTATGCGCGGCAATGAGACGGAACAACCTGATGATCAAGATGTTGATATTAAATGATCGACTCAAAGGTGGGCAATGGAATATATGGACTCATTTTAATAAATATTAATACCAACCAGGATCATATACATATATAAACATTAAATCACATACAAAAAAAAAATCAGGGATTACCTCTTGTAGCCTATCAAGTGTCCTTGAATCTTTTTGTATAAAATCAACAATCTTCTTATCTAGTAATCTGAAAGCTCACACCTTGATCTTCCAGACCAATCCTCAAACACAAAAGGACGTGTGTGGGCACGTAGGATTCAAAATGTTGATTTATGTGACTCTCTAGATGTACTCATCACATAAGATCTAGAGAGGTTTTGTAACGCCCCATGTCACTATGGCTGCTTTATGGAATGATGACTGACCTTGCAAACCAACACAAGTCTTTCCAGCGTGCTTTGTCCTCACTCACATGCTTCCTGGGAAAACTTCCCAGGAGGTCACCCATCATGAGATTGTTGGGAAAACTTATACAGGAACTTTATTTATTTTCATGTAGATCTAATATTAAACAAGTTAATATGAGACAACCTAGAACATGCTTCTAAAATTGAATTCAAAGAGAAATAATGATAAGAATACTTACATTATACGCAGTGGAATGATAGAGTCCTTCTTTCAGTTTCTCTAACCCTTGTATCCTTTATGTTGCAGAGTATTACCAAGAAACTGAATCGTTCTTCAATTTTCTCCACAGCCTTCCAAAGTATCCTTAGAATTACCTAGACTAGAGTGGGCAATTCTCAACACATGAGATAGATACAGAGAGATGAAGAATAGAAGAGAAAAATTGAGGCTTAGAAAAAGACTTATGCAGTAGAGAGAATCTAAAACCTAATAGATCTTCTGATCTTCTCAGAAACTTATGTTTCAGAAATCTAATTTCAACTCTCCCTTAACACTCCTTTTATAGACTCAATTAGACAATTTAATTTAATTAAAAAAATCAATAAAATAATAGATAATATCAACCCTAGGTTGAAATTATCATGGACTTTTGGCCCGTGAAATTTCTCATTTGATTATAAGTACATTGGACTTAAAATCAAGGCTTGTATTATTTTCTATTGATTTAATTAATTGAATAATTATTCAAATTATTTATCAAATTAATTATTTATAATTTGAACCTTGATTTAAACTTATTTATTAATTTAGATACCAATTTATCTTAATTAATAAATCTGCCATAATTTCTCTTTTCTTCTCTAAATTGTATAACTCTGTGAAACTATCTAAAATGGAACTGGTCAACTTTGATAATTCTAATTGATGATTAAATCAATTAATTGAGACTATCTATATGATTTTATCCAAGGTACAATGGGACCATGGTCCTATGAAATCAAACTCCAATAAGTTATCATAAATCTAACAAATAGATTTACTAATTAATTCCTCGTGACTCCACTAAAGACTAAGAATTGCACACTTGAATTCATAGAACATTATATAAGCAATATAGATACGTTATTAATTATCCATTGTTACAATCATAATTGTCACTCAATCCTCTATAGACGGTCTACAATGAGATTGGACTAAAATACCATTTTACCCCTCATTGTATTTTATCCTTAAAACACTTAGTTCCTTGTAAATGATATTTCAGTAAACTAATATTAATTACTGAAATGAGATCTCTATCATTTAGCACCTTGAACCAAACTAAAAGGAAACCATCATTTCACTTCTTCATCAGAAGCTATAGATGTTCATATCTATCATTAATACTCCCACTCAATTATACTACCAAGTTCCCAAGTTGTAAGTATGGGCTAGTTCGTAGGGTAAGCTAGTAAAGAACAAGTCAAAGAACTCAAATAATACAATCAGTTAGAATACTAACCTCTAAGAATTGAGATTGAATTGACCTATGGTGAACTATATGATATGCCTAGAATAGGTAATAACGGTATGTTTACTTATCCTATCTACTGTCAATATCGGTCCAGTCCGATGTAACAAATACATCCATTCTTATCTACTTTGCTAATGTTCTGGAAAGAACATAACACTACGATGTGTAAGTAGATCATATCATAAATTGGCAAGTCAGTGTAAATCCTGTGCACTGACTAATCTTAGGACTAACTTATTTTGATCATATAATCATATCTATATCCATTATGATTACGTCACTATAAATATGATTAGCTATATGCACGGGATTTAATAGAAGTTTATATTAAAAAAATAATCATGAAAATAAAACATATGAGAAAAGTGAAAGAAAAAAGTCAAAATTGAAAGTGAAAGTGAAAGCCCTATTCAACTGTGTTGTCCCATACCTACACAGTCTTAGAATCATCACACTTGACCTTGCCCACGCGATGTGGGATTGCACAACTTTTACCCAGTCTTTCCCCCTGCAGATCACAGGATTATCGACTGTCACAAGTTTGACTGAGAGAAGAGGTTTAGAATAGGTTTCAGATTTAGAGAAAACTATGGCTTTTGAGAGAGAGTTTATATTTTTAATCTCATAAAAATAAATGAAAATTCATTCTGGAAGTCACGTACTATCAAACTTATATAAAAATATTTAATCTAATTAAATATTCTTTATTTTATTAAAAATAAAATTCAAATTAAAACTGATCTGATATTTATATTTAAATCACATTTAAAAAGAATAATTAAATAACTGATTAAACAAATTTATTTAAAATTCAAAATTAAAATCCTAGGGATAAATATCCTTATAAGATATTTATTATTCTATCTTTATATTAATCCAAACAAGATTAATATTAATTTTAACCTATAGTTTTTCAAAATAAAAACTATATAGTTAAATAATTAACAATTAATCAATTACCCATAAGTATCACATAATTAATTCATTGCCCTAGAAATTAATTCATTTGCAATTTAGTCATTCTCTCTACAAATCTTTCTTTTGACATCCTTTCCCTTGACTGTGTAGGACAAAGGTGATCTGGGGACCATGGACTTATAATACGAAACTCCAATAAACCAGATTATTAATCAAACTCTTTAATCTAATAATCTTATTTATTAATTCCATGATTACTCCACTATAAATATGGAATTGCACTCTAAGTATTTATAGAACTATATTAACAGAGTTTTCTCTTGTAGTCCATTGATATAATCAATATATGTATTTTTGTCCTCTATTATTGGTTCGTTAATTAGAGCTGGTCAAAATTACTGTTTTACCCTTCTAATTACCTCTTGATCCTTAACTACCATTAATTCACTAGCGAATAATTAATCTATAATATAATTATAGATTTGAGGTTAATAACTATTCAATTTCAGAATTAACTCTAAAGGGAACTGTTGACGTCGTTTTTCGTCAACTTAAGAACATAAGAGCATGGATTCAAGAATAGAGACATAAATCAAATAAATAACACCATATTTTATAGTGGTTCGGTCCCAAAAAGATGACCTACATCCACTTAGTCACTTTTATTAATATTTAAGCTTGAAGAACCATAGTTTCCGGCGAACCTGAGTCACCGGTTGTTCTATAGTCCTCCTTCACTTTACATTACATAAGGTCTGTGAATACAAGAATGGTCATTCGGCATTATGAATTGCCTCCTCCTATTTCTATCCCATCTCCTCTTATTTATAGTGAGGAGTTTAGGGTTACAATTACATCATGGGCCTAAGTTATTGGGTTTGGTTCGCAAATAATACATTACAATAGAAATACAATTATATTTTGATAAATGATAACTCTGTACTCCTTTGCTAACTCTGTCAGCGTGGATGTTGTGTGTTAAACATGATCCTCCTGTTAGAGTGTAATGGTTTGAATTGTGTGAACAGAGGTGAAATAACTTGCCTTGTGTGAGTAGAGGTTGAGGAATGCGGCTACGCGACCAAGTCCCTTCTGTTAGCGCTTGGTAGTCTGCTTTGTACTTTGTGAGAATAAGAACTACTTTGCATTTCGTGAGAACATGAACTACTTTGCACTTCGTGAGAGTAGGAACTACTTTGTGCTCTGTTCATCATCCCTTTATAATTGCTATTTTTTTAAATGTCATAAATGCCCAAAAAAGGGTATAACATTCCCCCCCCCCCAAGTCAGTTTTCGTGCTTTGCACAATTCTGACTTAGTTATGCGAACAATTTCCCCATTCTTTTTTTGTTATGAATTTTAAAAGACATTTAAATAAAATAACTTTTTTTCTTCTTTAGAAAGGAACACTTCTAGTCGTTCCATAAGTACTCTTTTTTGACAACCATCCTTTTGGGCTTGTTTACTCTTGCATTTCTTAAGAGGAGTTTACATGAAATATGGGAAAATTCAATAAAATTTGATATATATGGCTTTTTTTTGTGTGTGCATTTTTTATGGTTTTTTTTTGTTGTTTTCCTTTTTTATGGGTTTTGTTTTCCCATATTTATCAAAATATTTGTTTTGTATCCCACATTTTTTTGTATAAGTTTTTTTATTCTATATGGGCATTTTTGTGAGGGAATTTCTGTCTTTTTTTTATTATTATGGTAAACATTTTTGTAAGAAAATTTTAATTGAGTAGTTGTTTATTATGCATTTACGTGAATTTTTGTGAGGGCTTTTCAGTCATTTTAAGTATTTTTATTATTATTTTTTTTTTGAAACTTTTTTTGGTAAGAAAATCAATTCCCAGTATGCATGCAGGTACTTGAGTACATATACTCTATCACGTTTTTAACTGCATCACGTTTTTATCTACATCACGTTTTCTTCATTATATTAGTATTTTTTATTCAGCATTTGGCAGTGGTGATATTTGTTCTTCGTTTTCATTCTGTTTTAGGGTTTATTTGAATTAATCGTTGTGGATTTTGTGCCCTCTGTGTGTGTCTCCATCTCGGTGAGTACCTGGTTTCAGGTGTGTATTTCCCGTTTGCTTCAGTATCACGTTTTTTATATATCGTTTGGTTCAAATTTTTTCTTTCCTTCAACATTTGATTTTTTGTGTTGATTTCTTCTTTTTCTTCTCCTTTTTAGGATTTTTATAAGTTTCTCGTTGTGGATTTGTGCCTCTTTGTGGTGTTTTCGTATCGGTGAGTACCCGGTTTCAGGGTTTATTTTTTTAATTTTTTTAATGTATATTGATTGTTAATTTTGCTTTGTATTATCTATTTTTCTGTCGTGGGTGGTTGTTTTTTAATCTGTGTTAATGGTGGTTTTTATTTTTGGTGCACGATTTTATCGTTAGTTTTTTAGTGGGGTTTTTGTCAGTTTTTGATCAGTTTTTTTTTGGGAAGTTTATGGGTAGTTATTTGTAATTTGTGCTCTATATATATGTATATCTGTTATTCTTTTTTCATTTGTGTTGTTTGTTTGTTTTTTTATGCAGTGCATTGTATATTTTAATTTTCGAATTTGTGTGATGGATCACTCTGGTGAAACCGGTGGTGTTTCTGGTTCTGGGAAGAAAATTTATGGTATAGTAGAGGATGAATCGAAAAATGTAGGGGATGATATTGGCGAGATTCTTCCTCGAAGGAGTAACATTACACATCTGAAGTCTGTTGCAAGGAAGAAGAGTAAATCCCCTTCCTTTGTTGCAAGGAAGACAAGTAAATCCTCTTCCACTGTTAAACAGACAAAGGATTCGTGTGCATCTGGTAGTAAGGAAGCTGGAGATGATTCTCATGAGACTAAACATGTTGTGGTATGTGTTTATTTATTTAAGTATAATAATAAAAAATTGTTCATCTGTTTATGTTTCTGTTATTGTGTTTCACATTCGGTGGATTCTGTTTTTTTTTTTTTTTTATGGTTTTGTATCTGGTTTCTTGTAGATTTGTAGTTAATTTGCATAATGTTCAATTATATTTTGTGTTTGTTTTATTGTTATTGTTGTGTTTTTTTTGTTGTTAAACTGTTTTATTTTTTTTTGTACCTGGTTACATGTGTACCTGGTTACTTTGTAGATAATAGTGAACGATTTTGCTTAATGAGTTTGTATCTGGTTACCTTAGTGAATGAATTGTTTTTTTTATATATGTATATTTCAACCATACAAAGTTAAATACATATAAGTGGTTTTATAAATGTAAAGTACTTATCAATTTTTCATGTTTATATTTTTTGAAACTGGTTACATGTTTAATTTTTTTTTTCTGCAGGTTCATTTAAAGATAAACCCCTCCAAGAGGTTTGGTAGTAAGGTTCAACATTGTAATGACAAGAGTGTCATTACTGACTTGAAATCTAAGTTGACGAAAAGTCAGAAATCATTGTTTAAAAAGACGCCATTTGGGCACTTTTTAGAAGTATGTGATATTCATTTTCAAACTCAACTTGCCCAGCTTGTGTTATTGAGAGAGGTGTCTCATGAGAGGGAGGAAGAGGAAATGTGGTTTAAGCTTGGTCATGGAGTGTGTAGGTTTTCTGTTGAAGAGTTTGCTCTAGTTACGGGTCTTAGATGTGATGGTGATTTTGATTTAAGTCGTTTTCAAAAAAATAAAGTTTTGTTTAAGAAAAAAATATTTGGCCGTTTTGTTGGTAAGGTGTCAAAGTCTGAATTACGAAATGCTTTTATTAGTAAGGATTTAGTTGATGATGAGGATGTTGTCAAATTGGGTATAGTTCATATCTTAGTTAACTATTTGTACGGCTATACTAGTGAGAAGTTGGTTGATGATTTCTTTTTTAAGATGATTGATCGAGATTTTTCTGAATTAGCAAATATTAGTCTTGGCAAGTTTGTATGGGATAGGAGTTTTCATTATTTGAAAACTGCTTTGAAGGGTGGGAATAAAATCTTTGATGGACTTTTCGTTGATGGGAAGGTTGGCCTTCGCCCTTACAAACTTTTTGGGTTTCCAATTGCTTTTCTTGTATGGATATATGAATGTTTATCTGAGTTGAGTCCTGAGTTTTGTCAACGGGTTGGGAAAAAATTTCCACGTTTGTTGAATTGGAAGTGTACTGATAATGCCTTCTATTCAAACTTGGTGGGAAAGATTTTCAACAATCAGAAGGTATAATATTTTTTTTTGTAATTGGTTTCTTGCTAAATTTGTTTTATTCATTTTGGGATTTGTGTTTGTGTACCTGGTTTCAGTTGATGGTAACCCGTTTCTTGATTTTGTATATATATATTTTTAATTTATTCAGTTGACTATCCTGAATGTCTATCCGTCTTCTGAGGAGAGGAAGAAACTAGCAGTAAAGAAGTTTAAGTTTGAGCCTCTATACTTGCCGAAGGTGTGTGCTGAAGATAGAGACAGTAGTCCGGGTACCCAGGTATTGGTTAGTTTTGTTGTTTGTTTTAGTTAAAAAAAATATTATTTTGTTTTGAAATTTATAGGTTTCTTTTTATGTTTTTTTTTTTTTTTTGCTGTTTTGTAAAGTATTTTATTTTGTTTTTTTAGGTTGATAGTGAAAAGTTGAGATTGATTTGTGAATCAATCTCATCAATAAAAGCAAGCCAAGAAACTATTATTAGTGACATTGCAGTTATGAGATCTAAGTTCATGGGGAAACTCAGTGATTTGTCTGCAATGATTGCAAAATTTGTTGCAAAAAATACTGAAAAAGTTGCAAATACAAGTGATGAAAGTGCTGGTTTTAATGAAGGGGAAAAGCGAGCTGATTTTGATAATGTTTCCAGTCCTATTTCTGATGATTCTAAGGTAACTTGTTTGTTTTTATGCTTTATTGTTTTTTTTAACCATTTTTAGTTGTAACCAGATTGTTTTTTTTTTTTGGGCTAGGATTGTGGAATTGATTCAGCTGAAGAGTTTGATGGTAGTAAGGTAACTGGTTTATGTTTCTTAATAGTATGTTGTGTTTTTGTAGTTGATTAGTGTAACCAGTTACTGTTGTAACCAGTTTCATTATTTATTTTAGGGTGTCGAGAAGGATTTAAATGAAAATTTTGATGCTGTTTATCCTAGGTTGGAGTTGTCAAATGTTGTGGGTGGAGATAAGGTTTTGTAATTTATTTTTGTTTTTGTTTCTTGTATTATTTTATTTAAAATTGAATTTGTCGTAATTGATTTTATTTTTATTCATTATAGGATTTTTCAAAGAAGCCTGAGTTCAGTTCAGTTGGTTTAAGTTTTGAAGAAGTATATGTGGATCCAAAGATTTTGAATGTTATTGATAAAACTGTTAAGTATGCAGAAGGAGAAAAGAGATTTAGTGGGAGTAAGGATGATTGGAAAGTTGTGATGGTTGGTGATGATGATGAAGTTCCTGTTGCTATTGAAAAGAGGGAGCCTAAACCTAGTACTCATGTCAAATCTCCTTTTGTTACTGGGTTTGGTTCTTCTGAAGTAAAAGAAACTGTGAAGAGGAAGGGAGAGGAAGTGGTGATTGTTAGAGGATTGCTTCCATTTGAAGATGAAATTGGGCAGAATGTTTCAAAGAATGAATGCCTGGATTATATTTCTTGGATTGAGGATAAAATGAATTTTAAGAATAAGTATGTTTTTTTATATTTTGTTTAATATTATTATTCTTGATATTTAATTGTTTGTTAATATATATATATTTTTGTTTTGAAGGAAGAAGAAATTTTCTGATGTCAATAACATTATCAATCCACCAATGGATTATTCTTTTGTTAAAATTTTCTGAGAAGATGTGGTTTTACAAGCTTCAAACTTGTGGGGAGGACCTTATGGACACTGTAAGTAACCAGGTTCTTGGTATAATGTTTATTAATTAGTATTTGTTTGTTTAGATGTTTTTTTTTTTGTTGATCATGTTTAAGACAAGTAACCAGGTTCCTTTTAGTACTGTGTGTAAATTATTTTTATTATTTATGGGTAGTAACCAGGTTCTTGTAGCATTGTGTTTAACTTGTTTTTTTTATTATATATTGGCTAGTATCTAGGTTCTTGGTATAATGTTTATTAATTAGTATTTGTTTGTTTAGATGTTTTGTTTTTTTTGTTGATCATGGTTAAGACAAGTAACCATGTTCCTTTTAGTACTGTGTGTAAATTGTTTTTATTATTTATGGGTAGTAACCAGGTTCTTGTAGCATTGTGTGTAACTTGTTTTATTTATTATATATTGGCTAGTATCCAGGTTCTTGGTATAATGTTTATTAATTAGTATTTGTTTGTTTAGATATTTTGTTTTTTTTTGTTGATCATGGTTAAGACAAGTAACCATGTTCCTTTTAGTACTGTGTGTAAATTGTTTTTATTATTTATGGGTAGTAACCAGGTTCTTGTAGCATTGTGTGTAACTTGTTTTTTTTTATTATATATTGGCTAGTATCCAGGTTCCTAACTTTTGTATGTTTATTTATTTTTTGTAGCATATCAATGTATGTTTTTATTACTTGAGGAAGAAGATTAAGTTGATTGATGGTTTGAACAAGAGGGTTACAACTACAGACTCTTGGTTTGATGCAACTATCAAGAGTTTGTATGATAACTTTGTGGCAGCCAAATGTGATTCAAGCAACATTCGTTTTGATAACCTCATTTCAGATTACATTATTGGTGAATATTTGTTTTGTAACACTCCTTGGGTGGATGTGGATCATGTTCTTTTTCCTGTGCATGTGAAGGTTCAGTTGCATTGGGTTTTTATTCACTTTTCCATTAAGAGTAGGATGTTAACTGTCTACAATTCTTTGACGGGGAAGAAGAATGAGAGTATTGCTTTGCCATATGTGAAGGCTTATTCTGTTGTTTTACCATATTTTCTAGATTTTCTTGATTTTTATTGTTCTAGGAAAGATTTAGACTTGAATGTTGGTCCATATTCTGTTGGGAAGAAGGATCCAATTGATTTTAAATTTGCCAAAGACTTGCCGTTTCAAGAGGATAAGTAAGTAACTGGTTTTTGTATATTGTTGTTTATTTTTCTATTTTGTTTGTTTTTAAATAATTTCATATGCTGTTTTTTGTGTTTTTTTTTTTGCAGTGATTGTGGAGTATTTGTTATCAAGTATGCTGATTTGTTTATTCATGGGAAGATTGATGACATCCCGAAGAACATGGCTGCCAAAATTGCTACCTATCGTGATTATCTTGCCATTAACTTGTATAGTCATGCAAAAAAGAAGCAGATTGGTGGGTACAAGACAGAAGATGATGCTCCATCAAAGAAATCAAAGAGGAGGAGGAATTATAAGTAGAGATGTTGGAGTTTTTTTTTTAGCTGTATTAACGACCATGTCTTTTTTTTTCTTTGTTTAATAGTGAAGTTGTGGTTTGTAACTGGATACTGTTTTAGTACTGGACTTATGTATGGTTTTTTTTTTTTTTGGTCAATGTAAAGAATTGGTTTCAACTTTTGGCTTAATATAAAGTTTTTTTTAATGTATTTTATTTTTATGTGTATGTTTTTGTTTTCAATAGAGTTGGTGATTTTTTTTTTAAGTGTGAAGATATTGTTATGTACATGTTTTTTTTTCCATATAGGTTTCGATTATTATTGTATGAAGATGGTGTAACCGGTTTCTTCTGTGTTAGATAGTAAAAGCTATATGTTTCAGGTAACTGGTTACTGTTTCTTTAGCTTTTATTTCTTTTTTAATTATTTTTTGATTTATTTATGTTTCTTTTTTTTTTGTGTGAACGATTTGTGATTATATAACTAGGTTTTTTAAGTAGTTGGTTTCATTAATATATAGTCGTTTGTTAAATTTACTTATAGTATCTTCTTTTTTTTTTCTTTCTATTTTATGTGTTGTAACCAGGTACTTGAATCTTTAGATTTTGAATATCTTGTGTTGGAACCTAGAAGTTGAGTATCAAGTTTATAATATTTATGTTTTTTTGTTTTTTGTGAAAGATTTGTGGTTATATAATTAGGTTTTTAAATCGTTGATGACATGTATATGTAGTCGTTTGTTAAATTTACTTCTAGTATCTGTTTTTTTTCTTTCTATAATATGTGTTGTAACCAGGTACTTGAGTCTTCAGATTTTGAATATCTTTGTGTTTGGAACCATGAAGTTGAGTATCAAGTTTTTAAAATGAAAATGTTTAAAAAGTTTGTACTTTTATTGAAGTAGAAAACATTAGGATACAATTTTATTACATCAAATGAAAATATTGAAATTGTAGTATATCTATTCTTTAGAAAATTATTTGTCTATTTTCTTTGACTTTGTTGGGTTTGCTGCTTTCAGATTGGTTCATTCCTGCATGTTTTTCTATTATGTCCTGGCTGCGCGCATCTTCCACATTTTATTTGCACCTTTGGTTCTCCTCTAGATCTGATTCTTTTCCTTCTAGGGTGGCCTGGTGGTTTTCTTGATTTTGGTGGTAGGAAAATTTTGTTTAAAGTCTCTGGCAGTGTCCATTCGCTTTCATTTGGCAATGGATGAACAGTTGAGTCATATGTTGCTTTCATAGTTGTAGTTTTGTAGTAATCAGCAACATAATCATATGTTTTCAGCCGTGTTTTGGCGAATACTGCTATTGCATGTGCACACGGTATTTTGTCTTGTTGGAACCTTTTGCATTCACATGTTTTCTCCATTAGGTTGACCAAAAAATTTCCTTTCTGTTCAACCACAACTTGGTACAGTATAGTGTTTACTGGGAAGACCTGTTTATTTTAGTAGAGGAATACGTGTTAGAAACTGGATACTGTGATATTTTTGAGTAACTGGTTACTAAAAGTTTTGGTAAATAATATTCACTGCTCAATATATGTCAGGTACCTGAAATTTAATGGCACGAATAAAGTTTTCTCTAAGCACAGTTTCAGTATCTGTTGTTACTTGTGTGAATGTTCCGTTTGCTTCGTTACCATTTTTTCATACCCATTTTTGAACTAAACTTCGAAGGCCCTCCATCATTGTAGTGATTGACAGCGTTCTTGCAGCTTTCAATGCAGCATTTATTGATTCAGCTATATTTGATGTCATCGTTGTATATCTTCTTGTTGGAGCATGGCATCTAGACCAAGTTGAATATCCAATTTTTTGTAAATACGGTCTTATGCGTGTGTCAATCTTTTCTATTTCATGCATGTAGTGCTCAAATGATTGTACCCTGTATGACTTTGCTGCTTTGACAACGTTTAGGTTTAGGTCCTCCCCATGGACACCAAAATTGACTTTGATGTTGTTTAATAGGTGGAATATGCATGCTCCATGGAAAGCTTTTGGGTATACATCGTCTATAGCATTTTCTATGCTTTTATGCCTGTCTGAAATGATTGCCATACCTGTTTGCAAAATCACAATGGAGTAACTGGTTATTCTGTCTTAACTGAGTAACTGGTTTCGTTAATTTATATGACTGTTATTTTTTTTTACACTGTTTTCACTATTTTATTGCTGGATTATTATTAAACTGATAATTTTATGAGTTTAGTTTGTTTCAATAAGAATATAAAGAAGAAAACAATACCTTCTCTTTCTCCATATGTCTCCTTTAGCTTTGTGAAAAACCATAACCAAGAGGAATCATTTTCAAAGTCTCCTATTCCAAAGGCTAATGGGAATATGTTGTTGTTAGCATCCATTGTTGAAGCAGTGAATAAAGTTCCCCCAAATGATGTCTTCAAGTAAGTTCCATCTATGACAATGACTGGCCTACAGTGTTTCCATCCTTTGATGGAATTTGCAAATGCTAGGTACATATATTTGAAGTGATATGTATTGTCTGTAACCAGGTGTGTAATTGTACCTGGGTTCGAGACTTTTAGCATGTGAAGGTAGATGGGAAGTTTTTGGTATGAATCATCTTGGTTTCTCCTTTCCAATTCTAAAGCTTTTTCTCTTGCTCTCCAGACTTTTTGGTACCCCATTGAAACACCAAAATCATCTAGCATGTCGTTGATTATGTCATGTGGTGTGTGTACTCTCTTTATTGACATGTATTTTGATTTTATTAGTTCCCCAATGACATTGCAATTAGCCTGCCTGTGGTCTTCCATAATGATATCCAAGGAGCAGGTGTGAGTTTTTACATACTTTCTGATTTTAAATGTTTCTGTTTTCCTGAACTTTGAAGCTCTAAGTAACCAGTTACAATTGTCATCCACACAGGTTACCAGGTACTCTCTTGGTTCAGATCTTTTTGTCTTGAATTGGAAGTTGTGGATCATAGCATAATAACATAGAGCAGATTTCAATAGCTTTTTGTCCTTATAAATCTGGCCTTCTTCAACTTTGAAAATTTTATGATCAGTTATAATTTCTGTTTCTTCTTTTCTTTTTCTTTTGTTTTCTTCTGTTCTCTCTATGATAAATTCGGCTACATCATCAGCTATGTCTGTAATATTTGGGAAGGTTTGTACCTGGTTATTTCTTGTGTAGGTTTCTTCGTTATATTGTAATTCTGTAGCTGATTGCTCGTTGTTTAGTTGAAGAACTAGCTTTTCTAAATCTGTGTTCTGTTTTTGTGTTTCTTCTTCATATGTAGTGTGTTGAACAGTTTCAGCTATTGTTTGATCAACAGTGGTGATGCATAGTGGTAGCTCAGTTACTTCACTTTGCTTCTTTTTCAGCTCAATGTAGAATAGAACTGAATTGTCAGTGAGTAATTTCATTGGTGGCATACCTGTTGATAACTGGGAAATCACCTCAATATTTTGAATATTGCATTTTATCTCAGTTTTCACTAAATGAACCAAATTGTTTAGAGAACAATTTGTTGGTATTATCAGTCCAGTCATGGTGTAGTCATCATACTGATATATATCTGTCCATACACCTCCAAAACGAATCAATGTCATTATGGTCTCCATATCTGCAATATAGTACAACATAATTTTTAGTGATGTTTAAAATGTATCTGGTTATGTTAGTGAATGAATATTATTAATGTTGAAATTATTTTAGTAACTGGTTTCTTTTAGTGAATCGAGAACTATTTTCCATGTTCCATAATTATTTATGTTGCATTTAAATTCTGTTTTTGTGTGTGTAACTGGTTACTTTAGTGAATGTGTTGTTTTATTTTTTTATTTTTCAAATATGCAAAGTTAAAATTATATTGTGTAACTGGTTTCATAAACGTAAATCAGTTTCTATTTTTACATTTTTATGGTAATTTATTATGCAGAATGTTATTATTATTATTTTTCGTATGTAACTGGTTACTGTATTTATTTTGTTATTTTTATATTATTTTGTAATATTTGAATTATGTAATGTGGAACTTTTTTGTGATGTAACTGGTTTCATGTGTGTAATTAAAAAAGTTTTGAAACAAGTAGTTTGAGTTAAGAATTTTATCAGGAAGTAATTTGCAGATTATTTGTGTAAATATTTTGCATGTCGTATATTTGAAAAAAGATTTACTTACCTGTTTGAGAAATCAGAGAAATTGATGGTTTTCTGCTTTTGCTGATGTGAACGAACGAAAAAGCAGGGGATGTAATCGTTGAAGAAGATCTGTTTATTGGAGAAGAAGAAGAAGAAGATCTGCCAGAGAAGAAGAACTGCCGGAGAAGAAGAAGAAGAAGATCTGAAATTGAATTGAATGTTGATGACTGGAGAAAGATGATGTTACTGTCGCGATATTTACCAAGAGGAGACGATGATGAGAGTAGCAGCCACCAATTCTTGATCGGAAACAATAGAGAATATGAAGCTGTGATCGGAAAAAATGGTCGATGAATTGCTGTACGCGGACAAAAAATTTCTTGATTGGCAGTGGGCGAAATCTTTTTCTTGATCGAAAATTATGGGAATCTGGTTTGTTAGTTTATGGGAATTCCATATTTATATTTTTGTATTAACCGTGTATTACTATTTTTGGCTTAATTATTTTTTTCTCCGTATATATTTAAAGTTTAGTTAAGATTCTCATATTTATGTTAAGTTCTCATTTCTTAACAGCTGTAGGCCCACTATTTTTACAAGAGTCTTAGGCCCAAACTTTGCAAACATGAAGCCTTAAGTTCTTGTTGTTCTCTTAGAAAGCAAGAGCAAGCAGCCACCGACCCCCTTGTGCATTGATAAGATCCCGACGTCGTGGGAGGAAAGGTTTTCTCAGCTTTCCGAAGTTACGCCGACGTTGCCGGAGAGGAAGAAGCGTCATCAAGGAGCACCATCACCTATCCGTTCGTGCTTCTGGTGAATTCTAGATTTTATTGTGTAATTTTCTTTTCACAAATCTGAATCAAATCTAAAGATAGTATTCTGACTAGGCCTTCGTCATTCAGCATCTTTGGAGCCCCAAGTTTGGACTTGTTGAAGGTGCTGTAGTTTTGAACTCACTTTGTCGATTCTATCTTTGTTGTAGCCAAGAGTCATCTTTGGGAAGCTTCTAATATTTGTTGTACAACAATAAAATAATCCTATGTGCCATTAGCTTCGAACAAACTGATTTTTTATATGTATGCACAAGCCGACGAACAATTCTTCTTCTGATCGATCTATGAACAAGGTGTAGCTTCTAATTAGGCTTCATGCTCTATTCGTTCCCTTTAGTTATAGACTATGGCACATGAACAAATTCCCTTATTTTGTCTTATTAGCAAGCAAATAACTTCACACAAACATGCTTTTCCATTAAAATACTACATAAACGAATATGAGTCTATATGTATTATAAGTAATCAAATGCCTTTTGGACACCATATACATTCAAACAACATAATGATTTTTGTCGTTTATGGATGTTGCTGTCTCCACCTATCACCAAAAACATATATAGTAATTCTCTTTTTTTTACATATATATTTTATATACATGTACACATATGTACATATATTTATATGAGAATGTACGTCCAGTCCAATGAACGCTATGTTTTGCATTACATATATTTAAATTTAAAATAATTTAAAACAGTAACATTTAAAAATTATATGATTTCCATAATAAATATTAAATATGTGAAATAATGAAAATATATTACATGGTATTAAAAGAAAAACGTTGTGTTAATATTTAAAAGATTTAGTTAGGTGATTTATAAACTAAGACGAAGATTTAATTATTGGTTGCAATTTTTGAATAGAGTAGACATTAAAATTCTTATATTTTTGTTGCTTTAACTTTTCTGGATCAGCATAATTTTTTTTATTTTTAGAGCAATATAACAAATCAATTATATATATATATAGAACCCATTTTTTGGTTTTAAAAATATGAGCAATATAACAAATCCATTTTGGTTTTATATAGCAGATTTTGGTTTTAAAAATAGGAGCAATATAACAAATTAATTCTAAAATACTATCAAGTTTATTTAGAGAACATGATTTTTAATAATTTAAGAAAGAACCAATCAATCAAAATTATTAACAAAAGCAACCATTTGCATAAAATGAAAAAAGGTATTTTCTTCCCCCAAGTCTTCTAGTTCTTCCTAGTTCATTGGTAGGTTCATGAGGTTTCAACACCACCTAATTGGCTAGTTCCTCCTCTTCACAATCTTCTTATCTACTAAATTCTTACCTCATCGTTGGCCTTGGCCAATGTTTTGCAGGCCTAAATGTTATTAACTCGATAGCATCGCCAATTCCCATGAAGTTCCTAGCTTCATAGAAGCAACCATTAGTACATTGCAACGTCAAATCGTAATGCACTCCTGCAGCCATCTCATATAACACACTCAGAACCTTGCTAAGCTTCAAATCAGCACCCTGCATACATGCATATATAAAAGATAAGAATGAAAACATTTCAAGAAAATTCATAAAAAAAAATAAAGTTTCATTTATTTTAAAACAAATATCATGAAATTATTAAGCCAACAAACCTTGAGCCTATTAAATTCAGCAACTGCTGCAAGAGATGCTTTCCAACCCCCTTCATCATCAGCAGAGTGCACGTTAAATGCAAGTCACTGCCTTTTCCCTTTAGGAAGGTAATCAACATGAAAACCCTATACAAATAAGAAAATATTAGCAAGTAAGATATCAAGTACAATTGACACATATATATTTATATATATATAGAGAGAGAGAGGTGTGCTTTAAATAAAGAGAGAGAGTAAGAGATAATACATCAGTGAGTTTCAGTTGGTTTACAACAATTAACAAATCTTCTTCAAAATCTTCTTGCTCATCTGGATAGGGGTAGATGGGCTTGGATTTTGGTGTTAAGTAAGGTTTCCCAGCCCAATAAGGATCATAAGGATCAATAAAATCATATTTTTTATTATTATTATTACTATTATTCACTGCTACCAGTACCACCTCTTCTTCCATGTTGTTTCCATTCACCTCTGCCATCTGTCATGGAACCACAAACAAAGTCAGAAGAAACCAGCAAAAATAGATTAGACAGACAGATTAACTACTATAATATTTTTCAATTAATTATTTCAATTTCAAGGATTTACCTCCTCTCAAATAAATTGAGGACCCTCACTTATGGCGGAGGAATGCCGTGGTGACAACAAAAACAACAAAAACCAAACAAAATAAACAATCAATGCCAAAACCACACCCAATGACTCAAACTCAACAAAACATCCATTTTTCTCGATCTGAGAAGAAATTGATGCACTTTACATTCACATTCACCTTGAGCAATATGGGAACATATCTAGCCTTATTTGAAAGTAGACAGAAACTCAGAGGGATACTTGGTGGGGTTACTCAAAGAAATGGAATCTACACAAGGTAGACTTAAAAACTTAGTCAAATAAGTTTTGAATTTTTTAAAAGGATTCCAAAGTTGATAAGAATCATATTCCTGTAAATCTTATATGTATATATATAACTTGAAAATAATAACACCAAAGCATTACCTCAATAGTATAAAACAGATAAGCAAATACCCTTCCCATTAACTAACACGCCCCTCCAAGAGTTCAACAAATTCAATATCATCCTCTAGTCTTTTAAAGTGAATATACGCTCTAAATAACCAATCCTTCTAAAATTAATAAATAAACTGGATTCACGTGTCAATGTTCTTTTAAATTGCACAAACACAAACTTCCCACAAACATACAACAATATAAAAGTCCTAACTCACCTTTCACCGACACAAATTCAGTACACAAATCAAGATCAAGTCCTTTACCTGTAAAGATTAAAGATAGAAATTAGTATTCAATACCCTAATTAACCACAGCCATAACAAAGAAATTAGTAACCTGTAGAATAAATTTGGGTTTGAGAGTTTTCATAAACAAAAAGCTTTAAAGATAGAGTGAAAAGAGATGCCTCTTTCTCTGCAATTCTAATAATCAAACACAAGAATCAATTAGAAAAATACCAAACACAAACTACAAGAATACTTTTCAATCAATTATTGAGAAAAACATCCATTTTTTTCGATCTGAGAAGAAATTGATTAGACAAAAGAAGTGATTGATGCACATTACATTCACATTCACATCACTATATGAATAGAAGAATTAAAAATAAGATGGAATTCTGAAGAGAGATAAACAGAGGCATATATATATATATATATCAATCACCAATTTGAATTAATCAATCAATGTACAAGCAAATTATACAAACGAACATCCATTCCAATTAGTAACCAAAAAAAAGAAAATGAAAAACTCCCTCACATAATCATTTACAACAAAATTCGATATAATCAAAAGAGAAACACCCATCATCAGATTCGTAAAAAACCAAAACAATATACCCATACAAAACTCGATATATATAATCATTTACAACAAAGATCGGTACAATCGAAAGATAAACATGCATGCATTATCAGAGTATTTGTAAAATTAAGAACAAAACAACATACCTTGCTTGGGATCGAGGAACGTACAGGGCTAGGGCTAGGGCTAGGGATTGGAGGAAAAAGGGATTCGATTTTTTTTTTTATTAATTCAACACTTTTTGTAGGTGTAATTGACATGAGAGTATGTTTGAGGAGGTATTTTTAATTATTTGAGAGTTTATAATGATGAGAGAGGTGGTTTGATGAGATAATGATTTTTATCATGGCTGTAAATGCCATTGGTTGTGTCCTATGGTAATGGTTGTATATTTCTCAACAGTTGTATTGTTTGACTAAATTACAGATTCTGTTAAAGTGTTAATAACCAACTGTTAAATAGTACCAAAATCTGTTAAATACAAAATACTGTTTAATAGCCATTTATATAATAGGTAAGATATATACTTAAAAAGTCTATATATGTTTGGTGAACATACTTATTTTGAACTTGTCCATTTCCTTAATATTGCACTTGTCTACACAAGCAAACACACATATCCCCTTCTATTCGTTTCTTAAACATTTTGCTATTGTTTCTTGTTTTGTTCATTTCCATCAATAAGAATAAAGATACTTTATCATGTCCCATTTATTTGAATGAGTCGATGCCGCTAGAGTGGAGGTTTTGAATTCTTGCTTGTTCCTAGGCACACAAACGAACAGTTAGTCTCTATTCGTTCCCCACACAAAAATTAAAATCTCATCTGGTATGTGTAGGTAGGCTTTGTGCGAAAATGATCCTAAGTAACTCCACGTTTCCTTATGCAAATAGGTTCTCATAATCCATCTGATTCATTGCTTGTTCGCCCAATTATTGAACGGTTCGAACAAAGTAATAGAAATGAATAGGACCCTATGATTTGCAACCTTTACCTCTTATTCGCACCATTTATAGTATAGGCGGACATATAAGCTTTTCCTTCACAGCTATAGGTGAATAAGTTGTATCTTTGAATATGAGAACAACCACACCTAAGTCTTGGTCCAATCCACCTTTTATGAATAAAAATAAGCAGGTACTCCTCTTGCCAATGAATCTAAGCACACCCTTAGCAATTTTTTTCTCAATTACTCAAACAGTCATCACACGTCTTTTCCTTAAGTTGAGTTTGCTAGTGTCTCATAAACGGAATGTTTGAATCAACCCATAAACAAACAGATTGCTTGAACTATCCCATTAAATGAACATGATGCTTGAACTAACCAATACACAAATAGGTTTCTTGAACTAACCCATTAAACGAACATGATGCTTGAACTAACCCATAAACGAACAGGTTGCTTGAACTCCTTTTATGAGCAAGTTCCCTTGTTCTTCCAAGGAATAGATTCTTTTGTAAGCAATCTCATTTCCATGTTCTAGTATTTTTTTTGGTTTTGTTCGTCCTAGTTGTACACTTATGGGCAAACAAGCCTCATATTGTGTATATGCGAACATAATCTTAATCTTTCCTTTCTTTTTCAAATACTTGGTTTTGCTAGGTCTTCGAGGAGTCTGGTTTCTTTTATAATTCGGTTAGGCATCGTTCTTCGAAGTATATAGGGATCTGTTCGTCCCTATTTACTTATGATCTAGGAACAAGTCCATGCATCCCAAGATATCAAGAGTGTTAAGGAAGAGGAAAAAGGTCTACTATACTGAAAAAGAGCTTGGAGAAATCTTTAGCCTGGATGGTTTTTGTAACACCGAGATCCATTTTTTCTACCATTTAATAGATAAATATGGACTTATTGGTGAGCTCGGGCTTAGAGTCCCTATTAATGATGAGCAAGCAGGCTCCCCACCAGATGGGTATACTGCCTAGAGTCCCATGCATTGCCAAGCAGGTGCCTTCCTGCCGCTTCATTCGTACTTTGTGGAAATATGTGACCATTTTGGAATAGCCCCATTCCAACTGACGTCGAACAGCTATAGACTATTGGTACTACTTCGTATTCTATATAGAGTGTTACATTGGCCTCCCCCTGATGCTTTGGAGGTTCACTTCTTATTCAATATCAAGTCCAATCGTGTGTCAGGTTATGAAGGATTCTACCACTTGTTTCGCTATTCTGGTGGATAAGTCATTAGGAGTGGTTTTCCAACCCTGGTCACTACTTTAGTCAATACTTTTTTACCAATGCCCTCCAGTCTGAGCATAGGTGATTCCGTGATATTGGTAAGTATCTGATCGTTTCCCTTTCAATAGTTGTTTGTTCATTTCCTTCACGCTAAGCTTACTCTGCTCGCATAACTTATTGCTTTAGGTCATTATAGGCGGCCGACTCCAACCTCTGAGATGCGGGAGCATCTTTGTAACGACCCAAAATCGCTAATAAGGCTTAAGGGCCTTGATTAGTGTGCCAAGAGGGCATTAATGGAATAATTGTGATTTAAATGAGTAATTATATGTTTAGTAATGTTTATATGATAATTGATGATATTATGTGGTAATGTGATATGAAATAAATATGTGATATATGTGAGAACCACATTATTATGTGGATAGGTTCGCAGAGCACAACTCAAGACGATTCTAGGGTCAGATAGCGGGAAAAGTCACAACGGGACTTAAGATATGACTTTGGATAAGACGGGGGTATTTTTTTAGATAGCGGGTAGCGATTTGGACTATCGGGTCATGAAAATAAATATATGGAGATATATTTGAGGTTAGGATGTCTAGGCGGGAATATTGGGGGATTTTACCATTTTGGCCTCGGGAACAGTTCCGGCACCCCGAGCCTCGGGATTAACTTAATGTGTGAGATAGACATAAGGAAGCTTTTAGAAAACACAAATCGACTAAACACTTTTACCTCAGTTTTCTCTCACGCTCAAGGTAAACAAAGGGAAGGAAGGAAACACAGAAAACTAAGGGGAACAAGCTGGAATTTCTGGGATTTGTGGTGAGGATTTGGAGGTTTAGCTCAGGAGTAAATCAAGAACTAAAACATGTATTATGGTAAGCATCTAATCTTCTTTTCTGTGGTTGAATTCTGAGTTCTAGCTGGGTTTTGGTCAAGTTTTGAAGCAAACATAGTTTTGATGTCTTAAGGCAGAATTAAGGAGGAAACTTGGAGATTTAGCTTGGTGAGGTGATTCAACAGAAGAGGTAATCTACAATTCTTGGTTTAGAGGTTTTAAATTGGGTGTGAATGGCTAGTTTGAGTGTTTATAGCTCTTGAGTTTCAGAAATTGAAAAGAGTAGATTAGTGTGTGTTGGGTTGAGTTTTCTATGGAATTAAGTTGTTTAAGTCATGTTAAAGGTGTTGGATTTGTTGGGTGTTGAAGTAGGGAGCTTAAGGGTGGTTGTGGCTGAGGTTTTGAGCTTTGAAATGGTGTAAATTCTGGGTTCGAAGGGGAGGGCCGTGGCTCTGTTCTAGAGCGCTGCGGCCCTAGCATGAAAAAGAGCCAAGAAGGCTCGGCCATGGGAGGGCGCCGCGGCGCCCAAGGCAAGGGCCGCGGAGCGTGTGTGGTTCAGCATGGGTGCTGGTTCTGTTTTGGGGAAGGGCCGTGGCTAGGCTTCAGGGGCCGCAGCCCCTGGTTGCACACATGAATTTTTAAGGGTTCTAGGCACGGGAAAGTGGTCTGGTGTGCTCGGGTTTGGTTTCACCACCGTGCTTGGTGGAATTTGGAATCCCGGGAGTTAGTATTGTAACTGGAAACCTATATCGGAGTATTAATGGAACCCTATACTTTGGTTGTGACTAGGTGATAAAGGCTTAGGCTCACGAACGGATCGTGCTTGAGAGGCGTTGCTCGTAATTCAATAACCGCACAGACTAAAGGTAAGAAAACTACGCCTTGTTGAATATATGTGACGGGACTAAGGGCTCCCTATTGTAAATGCTTGAAAAGTTGGTATTATGCCATGCAAGCCATTTAGTGAACCAACAGCCTAAGGGTGCCAAGGGTTTCACTAGCGCACAGGGCGCGGCTCGGCCACTGGTAGCCGAGGACAGCGTATTATGCACTGAGCTCGGTTTAAGCGGGCTGGAGTCAGTGGGTTAAACAGAGGGTGCGGCCTAAGTCGTCGGCCCTGAATATGGTGTGATATGAGTGTTATATGTGATAGAATGTATTTTCAATCTGATTTTATGTGCTGAATATCTGTTGGGAATTATCTGATGAGAATACATGCTTAATGAGTTAATTGTCTGTGTTCATTGATTGAGTTGTTTAAGATGTTTTCTTGCTGGGCCTTGGCTCACCGGTGCTACGTGGTGCAGGTAAAGGCAAGGGAAAATTAGACCAGCCTTGATTGAAGAGCTCAGCGAGCGGAATGTACATAGCCAGGTGCTCGGCCGCCATGGTTGAGGTCTAGGCAAGGACGTGAAACCTGAAGACTGTTTGTTTTGCCATAGTGTGGCTAATGAATACTCATGTACTTTTGGGAGTCTGTAAACTTATTCTAACTTTGTTTTCTTATGGGATCCCATGTTACTACAGTTTAAATATATGAAATGAATCTTTTGAGACCAAAACCTTTTTAACCCTAGCTCTTACATGTTTAGCGACACGCTTTTTAGTTAATGACTTGACTAGCGGGTCTTGCACCTTTATAAGTACACAGTGTAACGGTCTTGGATATCCAAGGCGTTACAATCTTTATTAGTTATGTCAATTGGATGTCAATTATAGGAATGTGTCTTTCCTTATTAATGATGAAAATTTACGATTGGTTGGTCTACTCGAACCACACCAATTATTGGATCATCTATCACCGCCTCTGGAGTTTGACTACGTTCCCTTTTCTAAAGTTCGAGAGTCTATACACTAGAGGCGATTGGAAGAGGTTTTAGTTGTTCGTGATGAGTCAGAGTCAGTTCGCTTCGAGGTTTCATCTGCTTGCTCTTCCTTAAGCAATCTTTGTTCTAGGTTGGCCAACTATTCTGAGTTTGACTTATCGCAAGTGCCTCTCCCTTTTGAAACTTTTAGCGACATGGGAGGTCTTGCTGTATCCCTTAAAAATGACGAACTATCCCTCCCTCATTGGTTAAATGAATACTTTCTAGAGGAAATTTTTATTGATAGTCATTCTGGTATACTATTTTTTCTTAACCGCATTATGACTGATATATTTTTTGCATCTTATCTGGACATTTTTGTTTTGGCAGGAGACATGAATGCTTGAGCTTTGTTTGGTGGCCCTGAGGTTGTAGGTGCAAGGGCTAACATGAGGAGGAAACAGTTAGCGAACAAGAATAAGGGGACCCTTGCAGAGTCTTCTTCTGTTCATTCAGGCCAGAGTCGGCCTCTAGTTGAGGTTGCACCACCAACCCTTGCAGCGACTACTAGTGTGGTTCCCACGAACTGATACTTATCTCTTATATTACCTTCTCATGTTCAAATTATGGTACCTAGATTTGAAGAAGTCATCCAGAGTGACCAGATACAGGCAAAATGATCTTTCTCATGAGTTTGCATCCCCAGCGAGATCGCTCGCCATTCTATTGCCACTGTTCATGTATGGTTCGTTTCTTATTATTGTACTTGTTATCTTTCCGCTTAATTTTGTATTTTGATCTCATTTATCCCATGCAGACAATGATCACCTTGACCAACCTATCTGAATCTATTGATCAGTTGAAGAAGGATAAGGAAGATACATGTCGTGCCCTCATGTCTGAGATAGAAAATGTTCGTGGTGAGAGGAACAGTTGTAAGTCTGAGCTCGAGCAACTCAAAAGTTCTTCTTGTGCCGAGATCAATCAACTAAAGGCTAAGATTGACAGTCTTCAGAAGTCTCATACTGTTAAGGTTGAGCAACTTAAAGCTGATGCGGAAGCTGATCACATTCAAACCCTTGAAGAAGAAGGAGAAATCTTAAATAACATGTTCTTTCAGGTCTAGAAAAACAACCGCAATATTGATTTAACATTTTTGAATGGCGAAGAGAAGTCCTTACTAGAGGCTTGCGAATAGAGATTTTTTGATGCAGAAAATTCTTCTGTTCGTACCTCCTTAGTACAGCCGGGGGATGGCGATGTTTCAAGGCCTGAAGATCTCGCTACCAACACTTTTGTTGACCCTTTAGCTGTCTCTAATGACCAGACCCTTGAGCCAGAGTCCTGATAGCTTAGTCTCTAGTGCGCCTTATGTTTGAGTATTTTGTAGTTGCATACTCTTGACTCATTGTTATATTTTTGTAGTCTGTACTTGCATGTCAGCAAACAAAACATTTTTCCTTTTATTCTTAGTGCGAACAGACTAGTTTCCTTTAGTGCATGATACGAACATACTAGTTTGCCTTTTGTTCTTAGTGCAAACAGACTAGTTGCCTTTAGTGCATGATACGAACAGACTAGTTTACCTTTTGTGAATGGTAGGAACAACTTCTGTATTTTTATATCTGCTTTCTCCCTTTTCATGGCTTGTGTTTGTCTCACCTATAGGCTCAGACGAGTAGACACAATTTTTCCTTTGTAGGTAGAACGAACAGGACATGAGATGCAACGACTTGGATTTTCAAGACTCGATAATGCATAAAATATAAACGTTTTCATTTAACAAAATGTCTCAAAAACCTGTATATAAAAAAAAAACTTTTTAAAAGTCATATGGCCATACTTAACATTTAATACAAACATAATTTATGAAGAGTACAGTGAGCTTAGTTTATGAAAATAACACAACATTTCCAAAACAAAACGACTTCCCAAAAAGGTCGGTCCACATGTACATTCACAAGGTAGACTCCAGTGCTCACTGCTCTGCCTTGCCCTTGTTCTTACCTACAACAGGAAACAACTGGGTAAGCGAAAATGCTTAGTAACTTCAACTTTAAAAGAAAAAGCATGCAGAGAAGACAGGTGGTCACTAACCAAGCTACTCTCCATAGATAACAATAGCTCACAAAAATTAGGGTTCCGGACCCTACGCAATGAATTTCAAGAATGCAAAAGCGTCCTGGCAAACTTATGGTCATGCCTAATAACCAATGGCAAACTATTTCCTATAAACAGATAAATCCCTGCACTTAGAAAAATCCCAGAGCAAGAAAATATAATATATCACAACTATTTCATATAAACCTATAAATCCCTGCACTTAGAAAATCCCAGAGCAAGCAGATATAATATATAACAATATAATTCCAGACCAACGCTTGAAAATTTCCAACAATTTAGGCGTAACATGCCCTCCAGCATAAATGCTAATCTGTAAGAGAGAACCGAGTCTCATTACTAAGATCTAGCCAATAAATATCCCCAACAAGGGTAACTATCGCTTTACCTAGGGCATCACTACTTATCCAAGAGTAAATCCCTCACAAGGGTAACCATCAAGTTACCTAGGGCATCACTACTTATCTAAGAGTGTAATCGAAGTTACACGGGTTTACAGAGACTTCTATGTTAATCAGTGGTGCTGGTGAGCAGTTACCCCTAGGGTGTTCAGCCTCACTAAAACTTGACAACCCCTAATATCTCTAGGCACTCTCATTGAATGGCCAATATTCATGGCTGTTGTGGATGCCAAAAATCCACCAAATAAGAAATCTCTAGTCCTTGATTAGAACAGAGAGATAAAGGCCACTTAATCATGCAATTGGACTCGAAGCCTGTAGGCCCTTTTTGAATACAGGAGATTGTCTCATGAGAAATGTGGATGCTCGAAATTCAACAGTTATAAAAAGGCCAAAAGTGCGTGATAGGCTCCCATAAACGCCTCGTTGGTACGCCCGATATGCTACGGGCATATCGCACCAACTATTTTAGGGACCCATCTCGCGCCCATGCATGACACGGCCTCGCGTGCCCCTGCACCTCGGCCTCGCGCGCCACCAAGGCCCCGCACCACGGCCTCGCGCAGCCATGCCGGCACACCAGGTGGCCTCGTGCCCCAGCAGGCCCTTGGCCTCACGCAGCCACGCCCGCACTCCAGGCGGCCTCGCGCCCCAACAGGCCCTCGGCCTCGCGCAGCCACGCTCGTACACCAGGCGGCCTCGCGCCCCAACAGGCCCTCGGCCTCACACAGCCATGCCCGCACACCAGGCGGCCTCGCTCCCCAGCAGGCCCTCAGCCTCATACAGCCACGCCCACACACCAGGTGGCCTCGTTCCCCAGCAGGCCCTCGGCCTCGTGCAGCCACGCCTGCACATCAGGTGGCCTTGCGCCCCAGCAGGCCCTCGGCCTCGCGCAGCCACGCCCGCAGCATCAGGTGGCCATGCGAATGGGGGCACGCATCAAAGGAGCCTCGCCCCCAAGGGCCACGCATACCTAGTGGCCTCGTGTGCCTCGCCTTGCACACCGGCCACGTCAAAGGCCTCAAGAGACATAGCCTCCACTAAACACCCTTCAGCCATATACCAGGGCCCTCGTAGTGTGGGGGCTGCAAAGTGATGGTTTCATAAGATGAGACCCTCATCCCATTTTTAGGCGTCATGCTTCATCACACACGCAGCAGGCCCCGTTGAAGAGGCCTTACCTCTCTTCTTGAGGTAAGTGCCACCAACGGGGCACCGCTCTCCCTATGAGTCACATGAGATGAAGAGCAATATGAGAGACCCAATAACTATTAGGTATAGAGCCAATAGTGGAATAGATGACTGAGTATATCGTTCATGTCAACATACTAGCTTCCCTACACTTAGCAGGACGTGGAATAGCCTTGAGCAGATACATGCCTTGGAGAGGCGAGAATAACCGTCGGGTACATAGTACCCATACGTGTACGGGTGCATGACGTACAACCATGAGGAGGACAGAAGCATGACCCTAACACCTGTATCACACAGGTAGTGGAGGTACAGATTTGTACAGAGAGTGGAGGCACTATTGCATGCCTCTGACTATGTACCAGGTTGACACTATGATCTTTTGCTCCACCACTCTTCCCATACCACTACCACCTGTGTTATTACCCTGACAGTGTACTTATGTACTATTTTGTCCCAAGGGACCACCATGTATAAGGGGCCATTAGAGCCCAGCTATAAATGGAGCTTGACTCCTCAGAAGGAGGGGTTGGAAAATTCATTGTAAGCAGAGGCTATGGAGAAATATACCAAGAATTGCTCCATCATTTATCTGTTTACTTTTCCTTAAAGTTTATTCTCAGTTCTTATATAAACATCACCTGACTTACCTTTGAGTTTTCCGATCTAATTTCGTTGACGAGATTTCACCGTCAACAGCTGCTATCCGAGAATAATTTATCAGCACCAACTAGACTAACGTCTCTAAGCAAAGTTTCTACGATAGTGCATATATGTGCATGTGTCTCTATACTAACATACAATACAATAGTCGTTTCATGTTGCAGCCACACAATAGAAGTTGACTTACTTGGAGTCCTTTGCTCTCAGCAAGATTTCACCCTTCAATGTATAATCCAGTTATGCTTAGCCAATACTGTAATTATCCATACAGTATACTCGAATTAATTATGGCACTTCATAATTCATTATTATTATTTTGGGCAGTTTGGTCATTTTAAAAAAAACATTTATAAGGATTAATGATCCTTATTTGGTTTTAAACCCATTCAAGAAATTCATACTAAAAAATTTGAGACCAAATCCTAAGTCTCAGGGAGACCAATCCTATGGTCTCGACACCTAGGCTCGGGGATCACAATAGTATTTTCCCACAATCCGCTAAAAATTTTATTCTTTAAAAGTATCGCTATTAACCCATACTTTTACAAGTCAGTTAATTATATAGAATGTTTTAGCCGGTATTATATCCAGAAAATACTAATTAAATTCCTTAATTATTTCTCAAGAAAATAATCTCTTAATTTTCCCTTTATTCTTCTTAAGGTTTTAATCTCTAAAAACCGGTTTAAGGAAATAGCCTAATTTTAACTCAATTAGGAAAACCATTGAAAACTTCTTATCTTGACTTGTTAATTTTCCGAAGTCAATTAATCAAGTTTACTTACTAGAAAAATAATTTTCTTAATTATTTTCTCAAAATATAGGGTTTTAAACCCTCTTTTAATTTATTAACTTATTAATAAATTAAATCTTTTATTTTTTTGAAAGAATAAAAATTCTTTAATAAAAATAATTCTCACTATTCTCAAAGTGGTATTTTAGGTCAAAATATGTTTTCAAGACTTACCAAGTTTTTATCTTGAAATAAGCAAAAATTTACTTTTTACCTTAAGTTCCAAAATCTCATTTTTACACTAAGTGTGAAAACTCCATTTTTTTCACAATTTTTAACTACATACTTTGTTAGGTCATAACTTGAAATTTACTTACTCAATTGTTACCAAAATTTCCCAATTCTATTTTTGGTATTCCATTTAGGTCTTTGTAAAATATTAGGTCAAAAGGAGAATTTTTTAATTGTGAAAATACTTTCCAACAATGAGGTACAAATGACCTTATTTTCAAGTCCTTATTTTTTCCAAACTTTGGCACTTAAGAAATTTCAAACCGTTCAATATTTTGTTACCAAATTCTACAGTGGAATACTAGGTTATTCCAAAAATATGTCCACAAATTTTTAGAAAAATAGGGTTCATTTGACCTATACAATGGCTGTCAAAACTTGGTCCCGGAATTAAGAATACGAAAAAACAGTTATTAACCTAAACTTTAAAATAGCATAACTCACTCATTTCTATACATTTTTTAGTGTTTCAAAAGCTAAATTTTATGTAATCCATCTCAAAAATATCAAAGTACAATTAAATTTTACAAAATAAATATACAATGGATGTTTGACCCCTTAGAAGTCACAGCTCAAAACTTGTATTTTTGTTTTAGGGTTTTCAACAAAACCCTTGGGAATTTTGGTTCCTATTTTCAAAAATCAACACACAAGCATCATAAAAATTATAAAGCAACTACCATAGCCTTATTACATCACCAATAAGAAACTTTAAGCATTAAATATACAAAATAATGCTTAAAAAAATAAAAAGCATACAATAACAACCATAAAAAGTAAACTTTTTACCTTTTGTTGTTCTTGCTTAAGGTTTGGATGTTTCTACTAGCTTTGGATCCTTCAAAACTCTTTCAAAACCTTAACCAACTCCCCCAACCACATATATAGTTAGCTATTGAAAAATCTATGGTATAAACTTTACAAAAGTCTAGTTTTTTGAAACTTTACCTTAGGGAAACCCTTCCTAGACCAAAGCTTAAGCTTCTAAGCCTTCTTAGTGTTCTTGAGGTTGAAAATGGAGAGAAAACTTTAGAGAGAATTTTCAAACAAGATGAGAGTGATTGTGAGAGAGAGGGGGTTGGTTTTGGGGAGGGTTAGAAGAGTTTAGAAAACTCTTATATATCTTAAAATACTTGAGTGTTTTTTTTTACTATCCACTTGATGCCTATTAACCATAAATTTAAAATGGGGCTTAAAACTAAAATAATTTGGTCTACCCAATATTTTCCCTCACATGGCCGGCCACCCTTTATTTTATTTATGTTATATATTTATATATTTTATAATCGTTAATAAATATTTCCTAAGAAGAAAAATCCAAATTGACTTTCTATAACCTTTTTCACTCATAATAAATTTATTATATTTTTTTAAAATAAAACTTAACACATAATAATTAAATTAAATGTCTCTCACATTTAATTTAATTGATCACACAACAAAATTTAACCTAAGGTCCGTTCATGGAATAAAATTCCCTAATTCGATAAAATTATGCATTTAACTCAAAATGCCCTAAAATTTCCATTTTCTCTTAGGTTTATTATTTTTGACCAAAATTTAATTTTTATGAATGTATTTTATGCCCAAAATATATTTGCCATACTTTTTCATTTTATTTTCCAAGATTTTTACCCGATTAGGGTTTTTGTGTCGGTCCAAGACCGAAAGTCTTATCTTGACTTTTAATCACAAAATACATAATTTGGCAAGCAATAACTCATGGAAATAAATTCCAAACAAATATAATATTATTTAAAATAATAATCTTAACTCGGGGAAAACAATCCCGACCCGAGTCGTTTAAAGGTACCTGAAATGCATGATGTTACAATACCTACAATTTATAGAGGTTTCGTCCTCGAAACATAAAACAAATGAGGATACAACTCCCTCATCTTGTCTTCTGTTTCCTAGGTTGCCTCTTCAATGCGATGGTTACACCACTGCACCTTTACCAACAACAACGTTTTGTTCCTCAACACTTTTCCTTTCGGTCTAGAATCATCACCGACTTCTCCTCATAAACGAGTGGAGGATCAATGCTCAGCTGCTCATAGCTGAGTACATGCGAGGGATCGCGCATGTATTTTCTCAACAAGGATACATGAAACATGTCATGTACCTTAGACAGGGCGGGCGGAAGAGCTAAACGATAAGCTACTTCCCCGATCCTCTCTATGATTTCAAAAGGTCCAACGAACCTTGGGCTAAGCTTTCCTTTCTTCCTGAACCGCATAGCCCCTCGTAGCGGAGCTACCTTTAACATCACATTATCGCCAACCTCAAACACCAGGGGTCACCTACGTCGGTCGGCATATTTGCATTGTCGATCAACCGAAGTTTGCAAGCATTACCTTATCTGTCGGATGTCCTCGGTAATCTGATCAACCTTATCCAATCCGAGAAGCTTTCTTTCACCGGTCTCGTGCCAATGAATTGGTGATCGACATTTCCTTCCATACAAAGCCTCATACGAAGCCATCTTGATGGAAACATGATAGCTATTATTGTAAGAAAACTCTATCAGTGGAAGCTTCTCATTCCATGACCCTTGAAAGTCGAGCACGCAGGCTCTTAGCATATGTTCTAGGGTCTGAATTGTTCGTTCACTTTGACTATCTGTTTGCATGTGGAAAGAAGTGCTGAACTTCAGTTTAGTACCCAACCTCGTGTGGATTCCACCCTTTATTTAATTTATGTTATATATATATATTTTTTATAATGGTGAATAAATATTTCCTAAGAAGAAAAATCCAAATTGACTTTCTATAACCTTTTTCACTCATAATAAAGTTATTATATATTTTTTTAAATAAAACTTAACACATAATAATTAAATTAAATATCACTCGCATTTAATTTAATTAATCATACAATAAAATTTAACCTAAGGTCCGTTCATGGAATAAAATTCCCCAATTCGGTAAAATTAAGCATTTAACACAAAATGCCCTAAAATTTCCATTTTCTCTTAGTTTTATTATTTTTGACCAAAATTTAATTTTTATGAATGTATTTTATGCCCAAAATATATTTGCTATAGTTTTTCATATTATTTTCTAAGATTTTTACACGATTATTCGTGGTTTAAAAGATTCCACTTTCCTAACAATGATTAGGTTCTGAGGTTATCTTTCAAACTAGCAAAAGTTGAAGTTTATCCTTGATCAAAGTTCAAGGTTATCTTCTTTTCTAAAAATGTTTCCAAGTTCGAGCATCACTCGGTTCGAATCTGGTTCAGCTAGGCTTAAATGCTTGCTTAAAAGCTACCTGTTAGTATTCAGGCCTTCTTCTTGGTTAGGACCAGGATTTTATAACTTTGATTTTTCATGTTAGTTTATTAAGTTTTATTTGGAATCATTTTTGACAATCCGGGCTATTGTTCTAGCTCGATTTTTATTTCCAAATTTCACTTTTATATTAACTTTAAATTTTCAAAGCTTGATTGCGTTGTTTAAACTTTCAAGTACGTCTACTTGTTTCGTTTATTGTCACAATCAATGTGCATACTTATTTAAACATATAAGTACGATGAGCTTATAATTGCTTGAAACTCATACTCCTTTGTTCATAGAAGCATGATAGGTTACAATATTACTCAAAATGTTGTTGCACAAAAAAATTGTAATATTTTTCCTTTTATGCTTGGTCATTTCTATACTTTAACCTTTTTCCAAAAAGTTTGAGACAACTTTTTTATTTAAAAGATGTATAGATTTTTTCCGAGCTCATGGTATGGTTATATCCAACACCTATATGCCCCCAAGTAACCAAGTTACAAGTCTTTGATTACTTTCTCCTCGGGTTCGGGTTGGTTTTATAGTGCGAAATTCGAAGTTATCCTCTTTCGAGGTTATTTTCTTTTCGGATAACAATCAGAATTTGAAGTTGTCCTCTTTCATGATTAATCTGAATTCGAGGTTATTTTCCTTTCTGATAGCGATTAAAATTCAAAGTTGTCCTCTTGCATGATTACAACCGGGATTCGAGGTTATCTTCTTTCCTGATCGAAATCACTTTATAAAGTAATCTTTAATAGTGATTCCTCTGAGAAGAATCTTTGTTCATACCCCTAGCAGGTTTGGTTACATTGGGTAGGAGACCAAAATACCCCTTAAGGCCTGTCTTCAGTGTTCGGCTCGCGAATTGATCTCTGAGAAACATCTCCATTTATTCTCTTAACATTTCCAATCTGGCATCTTTCTCCGACTCAGGGTTTACCGAGCTATATAAAGATAACGCTAACAGAGTTTTTAAAGCATGATTTTCAATTTTGGAAGTAATCTTGGGTGAACAGGTTCCTTATTGCCCTTACTCCATTAGTCCGTTAGTGCCAAGGGTAAACGAACAGAGCAGGACTATTAGTTGGTTCCTTGCAAAGGCACACGAGCAAACAAACTCTGTTTGTGGCTGTCGAATAGAATGTCTCTATACCATAAGCGAGTAGGATTATTCTTCATTCTTTTTCATTCTCTTTGTATAACATAAATGGAATATATACATAGTTAGGCGAACATGATCGTCTTTGGGTTGGTGTGGTCATGACTCCGAGGTGAGCCCTAAAAGTCTTTCGACTTGCTTTCTTTATGTAGATGTGTAAATAGGTGAAAACATTCTCCAACCTACTTGTGTGCAAACAATTAGTGTTCTATTTGTGTAGTCTCATTAATCTAGTTATTTCTTACTTAGTGATAGTAACTTTTCCTCATCCTCGAGCATGGTCTCAAGGTTGCAAGGTTGAAACTATATTGCAAAAAATTCCAACTGTATTGATTTATGAATATTGTTGGCTAATCTAGTTATTTCTTTCTTAGTGATAGTAACTTCTCCTCTTCCTCAAGTATGTTCTCAAGGTTGCGAGGTTGAAACTATTTTGCAAAAAGTTTCAACTATCGATTTAAGAATATTGTTGGTTAATCTAGAATTCCAACTTTATCCTTATATCGATTTATTTGTGTTGGTTAATACAAAATTGTTACATATTCAAGCTCGTGCTAACAGGCTCTTCCTATTCGTTCCACGTGTTAGCATCATGTACAAGTTATTCAAAGACAACTTGTTCAAGTTAGCTCGGAAGTTCTCTTGATAATGCGTATCGATAAGCTCGAAAACTCATAAGCAAATATCACATGCTTTTCCTCGGAATGCCTTTGATATATCCTATTTTCCCCATGTGTGGATGCATAGGCGAACAAGTTTCATTCAAGGATCAAACGAATAGGCAAAACTTCGAGATGTCTCCAACTCTTTTTTGACCTTGAACTGGTTCGAGCATAATCTTCCGAGTTGTGTGTGTAAGCATTCGGTCTAACCATCCAAAGGTGACCTCGAAATGGTTCAAGCATAATCTTTTGAGATGTCCTCTCTTATTCCTGTTCACCCCTTGTAAGAATGCATGGGCGAACAAGTTTCATTAAAGGGCTATGTCAAGTTGTCCCTTGTGTGTGCGAACAAGGTTTTGTGGTGACCTAATGGTCTCGAGCCTTATACTTTGAGCTCAGTTTCCTTATGGTCGCGTAGCATGAGATTTTAATGAGCGAATAGGACCTCAAAATCCAAGTCATCTTGAATAAACCATGAAAATGCTAGTCTGATTATTGTGTCGTAGATGAACTCCGTCCCTAACATGGTTGCGAATAGTGGTTTTGTTTGGAGACGAACTCCGTTTATGGCTCGAATGACTTTTGTAGAGTGATGACCAGCTCGGGTGTGAGTATCAGATACTGCTCAAATAACTTGCGTAGATGGGTGATTAGCTTGGACAACTTATATGAGTTGGCTCGAAGGGTACATATAGGTCAGCTCCGAATATAAACTTTGTCTATAGGTCGAATGTCTCCGACCTCATATTTTTCACTAATGATTTCAAGCTATTATTTCCATAAGATCCCTTTGTTTTTCAAGCTCCGTTCACTCCTAATAGTTTTAAAGGCTTATAAATGATCTGATAGACCCTCATTGCAATGAGAGTGCGAACTTGATCTCGGGTGTGATGAAGCTTGCTAGTTAATGTCCTTGATAGCTCGTATACATCATCTTAGAATTGCTTGTGATATAGGGTGAACGAGATTCTTGTACATAGGCGTGAGACATGGTTCTCTTAGGTGCGAGAACATGATTCTCTTAACATCTTGGAAGAATTTTAAACATATATTTACATTCCTGTTCGCCTAATATAGGCTACAATGGGCAAACAAGTTCTCTTTTCGTGTGGAAACATAGAAATGAACATGTTCTTTACATGATTTTGGCATGTTACTCCAGCCCTTCTTTGGTTACTCTTGCCCCTAATAAAGACATAGAATCAAGTAAAATTCCACACACTAGCCTTACAAGGTTTTTGAGCCCTCCTAACTTCCTGTTCGCCTAGTATGGACCATTATGGGAGAACATGTTTTCTTTTTCGGATAGCTGGGATTGCCTACTCCTTGTTCACCTTTGGAGTGTATGCATGAGTGCATAACTAGTTTTTGAGGATTTGTGGTTTATACTCATAGGCGATCAGGTTGCACCTTCTACTCTCATGTGTTGTATACAAGTGAATGAACAAAAGATCTTTTCTAGGTTTTCAAGCTTCATTGTGCTATTCATCGATTCCATAAATGCATAAATGCACATAGGATTCCAAGCAATGGTTTTATCACTGTTAACAACTTGAACAAGATGCCGCCATAGGTGGATCTTTCCTTGAACCGCCATGATTGCTCCACCTTGTAACTCAGAATCGCTGGATTTTTTTATTGCAGCCTCATGCCCCAATTTGGACGCAATTAAGTGAAATTATTTTTCACATAGATCTATGATTTGTCTCGATGAATATGGTGTTTTCTTACAACTTGCAATTGCTCCACAAATGGCCTGGATAAAAATGAACAGGTGACTGATCTGGCCCTTGACGACGTGTGGAGTCTTCTAGAGATGATTTCATCAAAATATTTATTCATAGACTTCGTTAGAGTGAACCTCTTTATCTTGAATCTGCTCTCTCGATGAAAGCACCAAACTGTTGACGTCGTTTTTCGTCAACTTGAGAACATAAGAGAATAGATTCAAGAATAGAGATATAATCAAATAAATAACACCATATTTTATAGTGGTTTAGCCTGAAAAAATGACCTACATCCACTTAGTCCTTTTTATTAATATTTAAGCTTGAAGAACCATAGTTTCTGGCAAACCTGCGTCGCCGGTTGTTCTATAGTCCTCCTTCGCTTTACATTACATATGGACTGTGTATACAAGAATGGTCATTCGGCATTATGAATTGCCTCCTCTTATTTCTATCCCATCTTCTCTTATTAATAGTGAGGAGTTTAGGGTTACAATTAGATCATGGGCTTAAGTTATTGGGCTTGGTCGGCAAATACTACATTACAGTAGAAATACAGTTATATTTTGATAAATGACAACTCTGTACTCCTTTGCTAACTCTGTTAGCGTGGATGTTGTGTGTTGAATGAACACGATCCTCTTGTTAGCGTGTAATGGGTTTCCTTGTGCGAACATAGGTGAAATAACTTGCCTTGTGTGAATAGAGGTTGAGGAATGCAGCTACGCGACCAATTCCCTTCTGTTAGCGCTTGGTAGTCTGCTGTAATGACCCACTAATCTAGACTCTTGGACCATTATCGAACTATTCATACAAATTCTTACTAAAACATACATTTGCGAAAATACCATAATTTATTATAAACTTGTAGAAACAAAGGTTACTTTCATAAAAATAAGTAGGATATGGGTACCCATTGTCTTTAAAACAAAAATAACTTAAAGTAAAAAGAGTTACATAAAAAATGCGGAAAATACATTTAAAACCATAAAAACATAAACAAGACTACATCCTCGAATCGAATAACGCTTGGCTCCTTGACTCCATTCACCATCGATACACATCCTCTAAGCGTCATGAATCTTACCGCCTCTAAAGCTATTTTCCTGCACATAAAACAGAAAGGAATGAGCATAATGCCCAGCAAGGAAAATCTAACACATAGTCATAAACATAAATTCGTAATAAACATAAAGACATATCATAACACTTAATACATACACTTATTATAATGGCCATTATTACTTGGGGTCCCATAGACTAAACAAGCATATGCCCATGGAATTAGTGGGGTCCTACTAGCTAAGTAGGTCATATGCCCATAACCCATTTGGGGTCTTGTTAGCCATATGGGTCATATGCCCAAGCCTACAAACATACATACATATCATAACACATTTAATAACATAAAACATATAGATAACATAAGCACATAACATATTGATTCTAGCCTATTTTCCTTACCAAAGTTACCGGGATATAATGGACTGAGTTGGGACTTTTGGAACACTCCTAAAACCATAATGAACATGAGTGAGTTGAAAGAAGGAAAGAGATGAAAAGGAAATGGGAAGACTAAACCATTTGAAAAACATGCTTACCACAACTTATGTGCTTAAGAACTTGGATTCCCTAACCAAAATAAAGATTAAGGTTAGAGATTGAGTAGAAGACTATGAGGAAGAAAATAACATAATACAGAAAGGAACTAGAGTTTTGGTTACCTCAAAGACTTGAAAGACCAATCTACACCTCAACCGAAATACTATAGAACCTCACTTCCCAAAGTGTTTGATAAGCTTATGATGTTTAAGCTTATGATTTCCCAAACCCAGGTGTTTAACTCTCACACTCTCCTAGCACTTGCAGCTTCTGAACTTAGAGTAAAAGGTGAATAATGGATGGGTACTAGGTCCTATTTATAGAGTTTGGGAATGAAAATATCTTGATTTTACTTGAATAAAAATAATGGCTTTTTAGGTGAAAATCATTTGAATAATCGTTCAGCAGAGGCTGAAGACTCGTTCAAAAGATGCTGGACTGTTGAAGGAGTTTGAATGGCTGAAAGGAAAAGAATTCAAAAGTGTTTGAAAACATGCTGGTGGAGGCGATATATCGCCCCCTGTAGGCGATATATCGCCTGGGCCAGTATGCCCGAGGCGACCGTGCATCGTCTCGTGTTTTCCGTATCTACGTGTTGCGATATATCGCCCCCTATAGCTGCGATATATCGGCACACGCTGAATATTTAAACACGAAATTACACATTTTTAGCTAAGTTTGAATGGAGTAAACAGCCTTGACTAAGCCCTCAACGTACTCAAAGCTGCTGACTGACCCTATAACATTCAAACTTTACTCCTTATTAAATTTAATCCTCAAAAATACTTAATCCTTAATCACCATTCATAACATGTGCTTAAAATCCTATTGGTTGATGTCTAAACCTTATAATATAATAAATATAATCCTTAATATCAGTCACATTAATCAAACCTTAGGTTATACTTAATATTCTTAAACTATAGATTAAACTTAGAAAATCTATAAGTACTACTATGAGTGTCCAAATAATTCCCGGTCTAAACCAAAAATCCACAGTTTACAAAGATAATGCTATAAATACTATCATACTATTATCTATCTTAGCTAAGTAAAGTTCTTGGACTCTACATCTGCTTTGTACTCTGTGATGATAGGATCTACTTTTCACTTCGTGAGAACAGGAACTACTTTGTGCTTTGTTCATCATCCCTTTATAATTGCTATTTTTTTAAATGTCATAAATGCCCAAAAAAATGGCTATAACATTTTCCCCCCAAGTCAGTTTTCGTGCTTTGCACAATTTTGACTTAGTTATGCGAACAATTTCCCCATTCTTTTTAGGTTATGAATTTTAAAAGACATTTAAATAAAATAACTTTTTTTTCTTCTTTAGAAACAAACACTTCTAGTCGTTCCATAAGTACTCTTTTTTGACAACCATCTTTTTGGGCTTGTTTATTCTTGCATTTCTTAACAGAAGTAGGCCCACTATTTTTACAAGAGTCTTAGGCCCAAACTTTGCAAACATGAAGCCCAAAGTTCTTGTTGTTCTCTTAGAAACTCACGGTAAGCAAGAGCAAGCAGTCGCCGACACCCTTGTGCACTGATAAGATCCCGACGTCGTGGGAGGAAAGGTTTTCTCACCTTTCTGAAGTCCCATTGATGTTGCCGGAGAGGAAGAAGGGTCGCTGAGGAGAACAAGAGCTACTTTGCACTTCGTGAGAACAGAAACTACTTTGTGCTATATTCATCATCCCTTTATAATTGCTATTTTTTTTAAATGTCATAAATACCCAAAAAATGGGTATAATAGGAACAAATATTTGATCCGTTAGGAAAGCATGGATTCCAATATTGTAATTCATGTTCTTAGCCATCCATGATATTGAATCTCCAAAATAAAAGTCATTAGCCTCATTATTCTAAGAGACCTTAACGAGTGAATCAAAAGATCCAATAAACACAAACTGGAGTTCATGAATACTCAGGATTTAGACTGATCTACAAATGATCATCTATTATGATAAGAATTAAATCTTTATGTCAAACGACAAGTTTAAAAAGATTATTAATTCTCATTGGTCCTATCATATATAAACTTTATTATATACAACACCTTTACTAAGATGTCTATCCACATCAGTAATCTGAATCTAGATTACTCGCATCTTGTATGCTTAGCAAACCGTACTAGTAACCATTCATTAAAGATTCCATACTTTAATATGTTACTGACTATTTTATTAATTATATACGATCTTAATTCTCTTGTACTAATACAAGATCATATTTTCATGAATGAATATGGAATTTTCTTGATATTATTATATAATTAATTCAAATAATAATTATAACATTCAAATATAATAAAATTGTATTTTTATTTAAAACCAATAAAATGGATTTCCATGCTTTTAGGGTATTAATCCTAACACATGAGTCTCACCGTGCGGCCATCCGCATTGGATAAGGCTTTCTTCACAATGCCATCCTGGAAAACAGCATGTGAACCAAGACGATGCTGGAATCCCCATCCTGGGTACCTGACAGCCATCGAGATGGAAAATGCCCAGTTTAGGAGCCATCTTTCCCACGCTCGATTACCCCCTCCTACAACCAATGTTTGCACCGGAAGGAGGCAAAGTGGGTTCCATAGGTCCCACAGGAATAATTGACCCAATCTTAGACACTCTGTCAGAACTGCAACTCTAACCTCTATACCTTCTGAGCGGATTGAGTGAAATACTTATAAAGAATGCCCTAATCTATCTCTTTATAGAAACGTCTCTCAACTCACATTTATTAGAAAAATACCATTTTAAGGAAAAGTTTAGTAGGGCCTTGATAAAACATGCAATTTGGGCCAAATAGTTTGGAATAAAAAAAATATTGTCTTATGCAATATTTGGAAATAAAATAAAATATAAGTCCCACTGACGTAATTTGAAACAGAAACCAAAACATAAGTTCTTAATTTTCTTGGCGCTCATCTAAATCGTTATTCACTCATAGGATACCCCGCGTCATACATACCTAGATGTTTGAACCTCCAACATCATTGTGCGTGCTAAGGAGAAACCCTATTGCCTACCTGAAAGGGGGAAAAGTAAGGGGGAGAGCTAAAAGCCTAGTAAGGAAGTACAAAAAAATACAACAATATTCAAGAAAGCACAAGGAAACTATATTCGTATCGTAAACTCATGGCAAAACATATTGTAACCATATCATATTCATTAATTTTCATATCAAATTTATACTCATAAATCATAATCATAAGAAATCGTATTCATAATTATACATCATGTGATCATGGCACCCCTATTGTCTATGTCACATCATGAGGTAACCAGCAAAAACATAAACTGGCAAGACCTCCTCTATGAGGTAAACAAGATCTTAGGTCCTCAAATATCCTTGGTGCCTCCACCCTATGAGTTACATCATATCATTAGTAACAGCTTTGTTGTGTCGCGTTCAGCACACTAACAACCTACTGCTTTTCATACAACATACAAGCAGACATACAACAACTCATATCATAACATAGTAATTCGTACTTTTCATAACACTTTAGCTTACCATAGCTCATACTTTCAATAACACCATAATTCTTGCAATCATATCAGTGCATACTTTTCATAAAATAATTTATATAAATTCTAGCTAACTTCCTTACCCCAAGTTCAAACAAAATATTAAGTGCATGCACTTCATAATGAGCCTATAATCACAATCAATTGTTCGTCTTAAAATCATGCAGAAATACACATGCCCAACATACATACCCCACGTGTGCATGGGCCATTGACATGTGGCACAAGTTGCATCATATTATAAACATTCAACAATTTCACATAAAATCATAAAAGATTAATCTTAGGCCTACTAGTAAATTCTTATTGTTCGTTGAAACAACAATCACACACTTAATTTAATGGCGTATATTTGAATGTAAAACTCAACTTACATGTAACATGCATACGTAGGACGACTCTTAAAACTAGCGTTGAAGTTGGAATTATTTGGTCCTTTATTTTCTTGTCAATTTCACAAAAATTCAGCAAGTTTAAAAAATAATTTGTCACTTAAATTATTATATTAATAATTTAAATCACATATTTGTCATTCATAAATTTTTTTAGAAGAATTTAATTTACTTAATTTTACTTAAAAAAACTGCATAAATATAATTGAGGAAAATACATATTTAAAGTGTGGAAAATTACATTTATCATATACATAGTCTAAGGTTTAATTTGTTGAGCACATGCTTTTGCTTATTTTATTTAAAAGTGATTTCCTCTTAATAAACCAAATGTACGTCCTAGAATTCAGCACTAGTCTTTTAGACAGCTCGGATACAGCTGGCTGGCCAAGAACTGTAATAGATGATCCACACGTTCATATTTTATTTGTAAAGACAACGCGATTCCCCATGTAAATGGCAGGAGCTGATGAATACAAAGCAATAGGCACGAGCTGGAAACACTTATGAAGCATAGCATCCGAGACACGAGCTGACGCTACACTCAGCTCGGGGTATTCTAAAGATCTTCCATTTCCCTAGATCTTTATAAACCTGGATACGTTATATAGACGTGCGTGGACAGGCATATCATGTCCACGAATCCCTGAAATCCCGGACACGTAATATAATCGTGCATGATTAGACATCACATGTTCGGTTATCCCTGATGACCCATGATCAGTTTTACCTAATGATTAGACCATACCTTAATATAAATTGTAATATTCGTCATTAGTGTGAGACAGGTCACACGAGGGATTTGGATTCACGTGATGAACCCAATGCCTATCCAGGGAATTTCTCTATAAATACTAAGACCTTGGATAGGGAGAGGGGTACTGGTTTTTCTCTATAATGCAAAAACTCTGTCAAAATTTAGAAAGAGATAAACAGTAATAATACAGACTTGTGGACTAGTGGGATTTTAACTTCCGAGCCATGTAAAAAGGGGACGAGTGTTCTTGATATTTTGTTTCTAGGGTATTTAAATAACATTTTCTTATTATGGTTTACCATTAAGCACTAATCCATCCCAGCGATTTTCATAATTCACTGTTGGCGAAAAACCGCGTCAACACCAAAAATTTCAGCAAGTATTTTATTTGTTTAATATAACGAAATTGAACTAAAACCATATTTCTTTCACAAAATATATTTAAAAAACTGCATGTGTTTAATTAGATAAAACTCCCATTAACATGTGAAATAAATGTATTTTTTTTTATATAAGATCCAAAATATCACTTGAGGCTTAACTTGTGCATTTTTACAATCATTGATTTATCATCACCATCAAATAATGAGAAAAAAAAAATAGGAAGCACATATTAATCTAATTTACACCTTCAATCATGTTAAAACAATCCCTAGCATGTTTCTACAACTCATACACCCTTTTAACACTTTTAGCAAGTCACCCTAACATGTTTCTATACTTGAACAATTCAAAAGTACATTTAATCATGCAAAACCAACAACAAAATAAAAATAGGCTTAAACCATAATGTATGCTCATGTCAAGTTCCTTGAAGCATAAAAACATAAAGTATCACAATTATACGATGCCCATAACTGAAAATAAGATCAAGAAATCAAAACATAATCTCACAACCATTTAAGAAACCCTAGGCCGAAACCTTCATTCCACAAGCCAAGAAAATAATACCAATAATCTCATTCAACATCAATGGTTTCAAAAATAACAACAAGGGACAACATAAACTCATCATCCATATTTTAAAAAATGCCTATGCCGAAAATTACATAGCATGTTTCTATTATCCAACTTGCATTTTTATTATCAAGACATCAAGATTCATTGAAACAACCATAGCCCAATTTTAGTCTTTCAAAAATCAAAACTCTTATGGATTTCCAATAAAAACCCTAACATGTTCCTATCTTCAATGACATCAACAAGTTGATAGAAAATCATTTAAAATAAAACAAACTTCACATATCTTTATATAATACAAACATTATTATATACACAACACCATATCCATAGATCTATATTTCTAACTCCCATGTTTTTATAAAAACACATACACACACTCGCCTACACATAAGGCATCACACACCCATACCACATGTACAGATACATGTATTTATAATTGCATTTATTCATAGAAATATACCACATGCACAACCCTAGCATGTTTCTATGAATTTGAAAAAAAATGAAGACATAGAGAACAACCTTCATCATATAACCACACTTACCATGAACCTATCATTAAACAAGGATCAAAACACCATAATATCAAGGGATAACAAAAGTGCTAAAGTCTCCATGCACCAACATCAAGTATTTAACAACAAAGCCCCAAAACACAACAATAGGGAATACAATCATCAAAGCACTAATCAATTCAAGATTTCTCATTGCCTCATTCTAGTTTTCAAGACACAAAAGAAAGTGTTCAATCCTTTGGCACCTCAAGACCTTAGAGTGTTTCAAAGCCTCCTTCTTCTTCTTCTTCTTCTTTCTTATCCCTTGCTCGTTCTCTCTCTCTCCCTTTCTCTCTCCAGTCAAGCCTCTCTCTCTCCTCCTCTATGCACATGACAGCCACAAGAGCATCCAAGCTATAGAAAAGATTGTAGCACTGGAGGTAATAACCTGGGAGTTTCTGGAAAATGAGGGAATGCAGAAAGCTCTAAAAATAGTTAGAGAAGAAAAAAGAGGAAATATTTGAATGCAAAGGTGGTAAGATTCAAGTTTGATTCTCCTATTTATACGTAAACTTCAGGAACCGATCTCGGCCACATGATTAGATGAGTTCAATATCCAAGGGCCTAGATTTAATAAACAAGGCAGCAGTAAAAAGTTGACAAGATAGTTGCCATAGTACTCGAAAACTGAACATGCGCCTATTACAGACCAACACATGTCTCGTACTCGAGTGAGTGGGTATGCATGTTTTCACATAACAGAAGCCTAAAAGCCCCTACTGTGTGTGTCAGAAGCGATGTCATGCACGAGCAGAAGATTGGGGGGCAAATGTTGTACCCCAAAAAGATGAGCTGAATTACTCAGCACGGGGTACAGGCGGCAGACAAGCGTATGAAGAAAGAGTACGGATAGAGCATCTAGCTAACCCTGGAGTGAGAAGCTCTAGTCAAACTTGACAGCTTAAAACAACCAGGTAGTCTCCAGATCGCTTCTTTTGCCAACAACTTAGTTCGAGATGCGAGAGAACCAGATCGCCTTCGTGAAATTCTGAGCGTGACCCGTGTATGTTCAGAGTAGTTCTTCGATACCTAGCTCGACAGAAGTGTTAAGCTCATAAAAGCCTGATCATGACGCACAGTGAAGGATCCCAAAAGACTCGGAGATTTCTTATACACTCATTAATGCTCAGATATTATTATGTATTTATTACCAGGTATTGGGGACACAGAATCAATATGCATTAATGTATTTATGTAAATGGGATGTTACCCAAAAATGGATGTTACCATATTTATGTGCGGTTACCAAAAACTGTTCACAGAATTCCCTATAAATACAGGGGAGAATGGATAGAAAAGGGGATCAATATTTTGTATACTGAAACTCTGGTGAAATTGTCACAGGCAATTTTATGGTGAGAACAAAACAGATTAATAAGAGTGACTCGTGGACTAGGTGGATTTTAACCACTGAACCACGTAAAAAGTGTGCGTGTTCTTAATACTTTTTATTTATCCAATTACGGTTTAGTAGAAAGCCTAATATCTCTATTTTTGGATTTCTTAATCCACTATTGGCAAAAAATCGCATCAACAATAAGTTACATGAATTGTTTCACAAGTGTCATACCACCATGCTTGCACTTTATCTTCGATGGAATTCACCTCATTGAAGGTAGCAACTAACTCCTATTGGTTGTGTTGACCTTGGATCCATAATTGTTGGACTTTTAGAACTTGCACTCCCTAGCCATGTGACCACTCTTGCCACAAAAAAAAAAAAAACAAGGGCCTTTCGTACCCTTGAATTTCCCATCACTGTTTCTTGGAGCTAGGAAGTTCTCATTCTTTCATTAGGGTATTTTTTGGGTATTTCCCTTGGATTGCGAGCTCTTCTCTATGGCGTTAGCCTTGGAGGTCCCAACATTGGACTTTTCCATACCCTTGTATCTAGAACAAGACTCATCTTTAATCCTTTGGTGTTTTAGGGTCTCCTCCAAAGATATCTCCTCATTCTTATGGATAATATTCTTTCTATAGTCCATCCAAGATGGAGGCAACTTGGCTATGATCCCACCCACAAAGAAGGACTCCGGGAATGTTATCTTTAGAGTAGATAACTTATTCACAATAACTTGTTGTTCATGTACTTGGGGGAGTAAGAGTTTTCCATCAAAGAATTTAAATTCCATGTATTGAGTTAAGAGTAATTTCTTGGTACCTTCTTCTTTGATTTTTTACTTCCTCTCAAGTGCATCCCATATCTCCTTTGTCGATGTTGTATTGGTGTAGAGATCATAGAGACAATCTGAGAGGGCGTTGAGTATGTGGCCTCTACATATTAGCTCATCTTCTTCCATTTTTTTTCTTTTCCTTGATCACTTCTTGAGTATCATCATCCTCTAGAGCATCCAAAGTCTTCAAATATTTGTCAATGATGTAGTGAACCTTCAATGTTGTTAGAATGAACTTGATCTTGTTTTTCCAACGCACAAAGTTTGAGCCATTGAATCGATCTAGTCTCATTAGATCTTGAAACATGAACTTGATGGCTGAGATTGAGGATTTTTATTCCATAGTCTTGGCTAGTAGATTAACCTTAGAGATAGAAAATAGTCTTTGATAAAAAAACTTAGGTTTGGGGTTAGAGATTTTTTATTATTTTGGTATTAGGCTATAAACAAAGATTTGTATATTACAACTCAAAAGAATAATGAGAATAATCTATACTCTAATGGAACAATAATACAATTAACATAACACAAATAAACACAAGTAATAGAATTGACCTATGGGTTGAAGAACCTTGATACATAAAATCAAAAGTATATTATTTTATGTGAATCACAAAATGTTACAAAGGCTTGACACAAATGAAGATTTGTTGTCCAAAATTCTCTATTTCTAGCCTCCTCCTTGAGATTGCTTGAAGATACTGCTATGGAATGAGATTGGGATTCACAAGCCTTGAGTCTTCATGCAAGTCAAGCTTTCTTGATAAAGATCTTGGAAAAAACTAGTAATCTTGAGAGAGAGAGAGAGAGAGAGAGGTGAGTGATCAATTCACCAAAAACTCAAGTGACCCATTTTAATAGTATAGGAACCCTCATTAGACTCAGCCAATGAGATTAAAGCATTTGATTTGAATTTTGGAGCAAAAAACACGTCACTGTATGGTCCTGGTCACCCAAGCGACGCGTCGCCTGCACCCAGGTGACGCATCGTCACCATGTAGACGATGTGTTGCTTGTTTAGTGTTGCAGAGGACCAGCGACGCATCGCCTCCCAGAGGCAACACAACACAGGTCTTTCTGACTTGACACCCAAAACTTATCTCAAAACATCCCCAAATGCCTCCAAACTTTTTGGGTACTCTTATATACTCCAATGAAACACTTTGGACCCAAAATGATGATTTATAAATGTCTGTACCAAATGTCAACTCTAATATGTTGACTTACTGAAACCGTTATGGTTTTTGCACCGTTTCTTGCCTATCAAATTTCACTTTGTATTGAACCAATCATAACACATTCTACTTATAACGACCCAAAAATACTAATACTAATTTTGCAGAAATAGAGCCATTTATAACATTAAAAAGTTCTAAAAAATCTGAATAAAAAAATAAATTTTAACGTAATGTGTACACACACTAAAAATATTTACATCAAACCTTAAAAGCATTGTGATTTACCCAAAATGGTTTTAACATAATTAAAACAAACATTTTAATAGGTGTACACTCCCTAAAGGTCGGTTCACATGTACACTTTCGCAAGCAGACCTTGACGCTCACTATTCAAGCTTTTCTTTGAGCTTACCTACAACATGAACAACCAGGTAAGCGATAACACTCAGTAAAATCAGCCTGATAAAATAGAACAAAATAAAATAATAGGAGCCAATGACTAAGTCATTGTTTGCACAACAGATAACTTGCACACTTAAGGTTCCGAATAAATCCGAGCCTTAATCAAACAATTCAAGAACGCCTAAGCGTCTTGTCAGTATCACTATACCATAGGTCGAAACGACGAAGCATAAACCCTACAGGAAATCCAAGTCAAGCAGAATAAAGCAAAAGAAGAAACAATATCCAATAATGAAATTGACCCTAGATGCCAATTCAGCAAACGCCAAAGTATCCCCTAATATACCTTATTTCTAATCACAGTGGAGACTCAGAACTTTGCACTAATATCTAAATCATGAAGCCCTCTCGAGGGTAACCATCAGTTACCTAGGGTATTTGTACTAACTTAAATAGGGTTGGTGGATCCACATCGACTCATCGAGAATCCTAGGCTACTTGGCCTATTTACCTTCTTGGCCAATTGGCACGGTAGCTAATCAGACCAATTAATAACATCTCACAATGCAGCATAAGCGCCTCTAGGATCGTTCAGAATCCCTAGTTTACCCGGTATACTTATCTCCTGGCCAAATCTCACGGTTGCGAACCAGTTTTAAATAATATATCACAATGGAGCATAAGCACCCCTAGGATCGTCCAGGCTCCTAAGTTACCAAGTGCTTATCTCAAGCGTCACGGGTATGGCCCGGACTATAATACATAACGTTTCGCAACAAAGCATAAGCATTCCCCGAGACCTACTTTTCTCAAGGGTCTCGGGTGTGAACCAAACCACAATACATTACATGTCACAATGGAGCATAAACATTCCCTATGACATACTTATCTCGAGGGACTCGGGTGTGAACCGAACCACAACACATAGTATCTCCCAATAGAGCAGAATAATTCCCCATGGCATACTTATCTCACATGAAGTGTAAGTGTCGCTTAATCATTGTCTCTAAATGATCCATCTCTCTAACTAGTGTATAAACCCTACTTCTAGCAAGCCATACACTAGTTTATTCATGTTGTAGACAAGTAAATCACAGATGTACTTACCTTTTTGTCCATTGCTGCGCACGGGCATTCTTCCCACAAAGAATCTCGTCTTGTTAGCCAACACTATAATTAGCATACAATGTACACAGATTAATTAGGGCATTATAGAAGATTAAACTACTTTGGGCATTAAGGTCACAACAAAATACCTACCAAGGGTATTTTCGTTGTAACGTCCCAAATTTGCTAATAAGGCTTAGTGCATTGATTAGTATGCCGAGAGGGCATAATTGGATTTATATGTGAATTATGTGAAATTAATTGAATATATGTGTGATTATGTGGCATATATGAGTTATATTGTGATATGAATACTTATGCATGTTTATGTGTATTAAATATGCATTGTGCTTGTTTTTGTTAATAAGTGCATTTTTGTAATTTTGACCCGTTGAGGGTATAATTGTAATTATAAGTGTTATGTGATTGGGACCACATTATTATGTGGATATATTTTCGATATTCGGCATGAGGTAGTCCTAGTGGGCGAGTTAGCGGAAAAGTCACAATGGGGTCAAATACTCGACTCAGGGTGAGCATAGGGGTATTTTAGTAATCTAGTACGTAGTCAGGATTTATTGGGTGAAGGGTAGTTATTTGGGTATGTCGGGGTTAAGTGAGAATTTATAGGGTTATTTGAGGTTTAGTGGGAAGTAGTGGAAAAATGATCGAATTGCCCTTCGGGGTTACCTTGAAGATTAAGAGTGTGTAGGGGAAAATTGATCATTTGATCGCACAATTGGAGTAAGGGTTGACCTTTTGCTAAGGGTTTAGTCATTTATGTATAACACTAGCCCTCTCTCTCTCTCTCTCTCTTTCTCTCTCTCTCTCTCTCTCTCTCCTTCTAAGTTTTCTCTCATGCTAGAGGTGTGGAATTGTTGAAGCTCTTAATCTAGTGATGATTTGAGTTAGATTTGAGGTTGTGATTGAGGACTGGAGGCAGCTAGGAGTACCAATAGCTAAGAGGATTCAAATTCTGCTGAGGGATTAAGATGTATAGGTCTTCCCCTTGTTACTTTCAGTAATGTTCTTGATGGGTTGAGTTTTTAGGGCCTTAAGTTGTAATTGCTATGTTTTAGAAGATGTGGGTTATTATCTACTGTGTATCTGAATTGCTGGAATAGTTTGGGTAGTAGATTTGGGGTAAAAAGTGAGTTTGGAGGGGTTTTGGTAGAGATTGCGATTTTTGAAATAGCTAACTTCTCTGGGTTTGTGGGGTTGCGTTGTAACGCTGTTCTTGGAGCGTTGCGGCCCGCATGAAATCAGGGGCTAGGGGTGGTTCTCTTAACCACCTTAGCGTCGTGGTGCTGGGTGGGCTACACTATGACACGTGTATAGGGAAGTCAGGGAATTTTCTATCTGACTTGTAGAGGGCCACAGCGTTTGTGGGGGCGCTGCGGCTCAAATTGGGGATTTTGGCCAAATGAGGTTTTTAAGCATGGGAACTCAAGCCTAAAGGCTGGGGAAGGATTCTACTACCCGGTTTAGTAGAATTAGAGATCCCGGAGGCTAGGAATTAACCCTGAAGCTTTAAAATAGTTTAGTTCTTGATGATTACTTGTTATTGTGTCATGACTAGCTTATACCATTAGGGCTCAGGAGTAAGGATCACGCTTGGGGATCACCATACACTATCTACTCGGGACTCGAGGAAAGAAAATTTCACCCTGGTTGTGATTAGAGCTCAGGCCCATGTTAATGAATATGACTATAATTATGCATGTAATTACTTTATTAGGCATGCTTGTATAAGTTGTATCTGATTTTGTGATTAGGTAAATCGTATGTTTTATTATGCCTGATCTGAAAGCTCGACCTAGGAGAGCAATATGACAATAAGCATGTGGAACGCAGGCTGTTTTGGCTTGGTCAACCTGGGATTGCAATATGCACTTGTCTAGACTGAACGCCACCTAAATAATTAGAAGTGCAGTCTACACTTGTCTAACTCATTGGTTGTTTAAATTGGATTATGTGTTTGTTTGAGCAAGGTTGTTACTGCTAAGCTTGTTATTTATATTTTGTTGCTTATTTGCATATATTGATTTACATTTTCTTTGTCGAGCCTTAGATCACGGGTGCTATGTGGTGTAGGTAAGGGAAAGGGCAAGTTGTACTAGCCATGATTTAGAGAGCTTTGGGGTCGACATGTACATTTGCATTCCAGAGGTACTAGAGTCAAACCCTAATTTTGCCACATAGGCCGACTTATGTTGTAATTACCCTTTGGAGTTGTAAATGCCTTCTAAATGTTTATTTTGGGATCTCAAGTATAGACTCAAACTTTTAAACCCTAATTCGTTAATTACCCTTAGTTACACGTTTATATCCAAATGACTTGATTAGTCGGTTTAACACAATATAAAATACACAGTGTAATGGTCTTGGCTATCTAGGACATTACATTCCTCCTCACACGTTTTAACCCGTAACAACACTTAAAATTTTCGGAAAAACTTCTCTCAACAGATCAAGTTATTTGAAAGTTGGCTTTTTACAACATTTCTCGCTTCGTTTTCACTTCCGAGCCTAGCCGGGAGCAATTTTACCAAAAATCCCACATTTTGTAGTAAAATTACTCAAATTATAAATTTTGATAATTTAAGTAGAATTAATTAATTAAGCAATAATTATTAGAAATTTTGATTTGGTTTAAATTATTTAAAAGAATTTAAGATAAAAATTGATTTTATTTTTAAAAGATTATTTAATTCATTACTTTGAAAAATTAAGGTTTTGGACCCTTCTTAATTTTCTTGAACCAAATTAATAAAATATTAACTTCCTAATATTCATATTAACCTCAATTATCTTTTAGTGTGTTAAAATCAATTTTATAATTACTAAGATTAAGACACATTTTCTTAGCCAAATACTTTAGAAAAATTCCCATTCTTTTCCTAAGTGTAAACTTTGTAAATTTTAAGTTATAAGTAGCCTAGTTTAGAAAATTATATTTTAAAAACTATAGCTCCAAAAGTTCTCAAACTTTGCAAAACTAAACTTGGCTATTCCAAGAAGTTCTTTGCCAAATTTCATTCAAAATTAACCCTTTTTACTTGGTGAAAACTATTTTTAAAAGTTCAACTTTAAAACTGTCTAAGAAAAGACAAATATTTTCAATGAACTTTGGGAATTCATACAAAATATTAGGTCATTTGAACCTTTTTTACTTAGCAAAAAGGGTTCCAAACTTGGCTGTCCATAAGTTATTTTGAGTATCCAAAATTTTTTGCCTGACTTTGAAAATATATAACTCTCAATCTTTTTAACATTTTTCTTTTAAACTTTATCAATTGATTTAAAAATATTAAAATAATGTTCATTCCAAAAATCAGCCAAAAATTCAATAATTTCCCCATGGAACTCGCTGTCCAAAGTCGGTTGTTTACCCAATTTTTCGAAAAAAAACCATTTTCCAGATTGCACACCAATTTTGTAAACATCATAATTTTGTCATTTCAATGTCTTTTTGAACGTTTCTATACACTACAAACATATACACATCTTAATGCAAAAAAGTTAGATTATACAACCATAGAAACTCATCTTAGTGCACAAAACTAACCAAACTCAAATTTTGACAAGAGAAGTTTAGTTTTTACCTCTTGTAGACTAACTTTGTATAAACTACTTAGCTTCAAACTAGAACCAAGAAAAATATAACTAGGTATACAAGAGAGAGAAGATGAGAAAGGAAGGATTTTGATGAGGGTTTTGTGAAGAAAAAAATCAGAGAAAAAGTGTATAGAGCATTCGGCCAAGGCTTGAAGGATTTGAGAGAAACTTGACCTCCAAGTTTTGCATTTTGTGAATTGTGAAGACTTTTTGACTTTTTCATTATTTGTATGTAGTAAAAATAAATCTCCAAATGACCATTTTAACCCTTAGTTACCGCTCCTTGCTAATCCCACTTAGAACTTAATTAGTTCATAATTAAATCTAACTTGAGCTAATTAATCTAAGGCTAATTGTGTAATTCTCCAAAAAGATACCATCTAGTAATTTTACTCTTACCTTCCCTAATTGAGAATTTGACCTAGGGTGATTAAATTAAATAGGCCTTGCCATGTACTTTAAGTGTTCACACTCCTATATTTATAACTCAAATAATTTAATTAGCCAAAATCTTATTTTTGGCTAAATTGTGCATTTTTCATAAAAATACATTTTTAGAGAGTTTTCACACAAAAATCAAAATTTTTGACCTTAATATAAATTAATCCAATATTTTAATGCCTAATAATATTTTTCCATAACTATGCTTCTTAAATAATAAATTATCCGAGAATTTACCCGATTAGGATTTCTATTTCGGTCTAGGACCGAAATGCTAGGTTTGTCATGAAACTGCACATTTCACACTTAGGCTAACATTAGAAACATGAATTTTGCTTCTCAAGCATATATTATCATTCACAATGATATTCACGCATAACATGTTCTCAAATAACTCAACCTCTCTTGATTCAATTATCAAATTATCTTTTCTATTTGAGGCATATCCTACAAACGAACATCTTAGAGCCCTTGGATCTAACTTATGTTGGTATTAATTTGAATAAAATCAGAGGCGTAGTGGAACGGGGGTGGTTTTAAACATTATTATTACCGAGCCATGATCAATACATATATATAAATATTAAATCTACACACAAAAATAGACGAAGATTACCTATTGTAGCCTATCAAGATTCCTTGAGTCTTTTTGTATAATAAAACGATCTTCCTATCCAGCAAAGACTCAAACATTAGTCTTCCAAGTCGTTCCTCAAACACACAAGGATGTGTGTGAGCATGTAAGATTCACTGGTTTAATTATTTAGGCTATCTAGGTGTTCTCAACACATGTGATCAAGAGAGTTTGGAGAAAAGAGAATGTTGTAGAGAGTTCTAGAAATTTTTCAAGCTTAGAAAATTTATGTCGATGAATCTTGACTTATACATCTGATTCTACTTATTAAAAAGATCGTATCTTTTTAAACTTATAAAGATAATAAAACATTTTTACTTTCTTTTAATTTAGTTAATTCAAAACTGATATTTTATTATTTTATTTTAATCAAATTACAACAATAATTAAATAAACAAATAATATTTAAAATTTGAAATTCAAATCCTAGGGTCATGTGAGTGTGGCGTGTACCACTTCATTGTGTCTGTAATCTTTCGCATTTGTTTGTTTAATTAAATTTAAGACAATATATTTATTCCAAAATTATATATCAGTTAATTAAAAATTAACCTTATCTTAATTTATCAGTTTGAATAATTATCTTATACTAAGATAATATTTACTCTATTTGATATTAATCCAAACACTGATTAATATTAATTTCAACTAATATAAAGTTTTTCAAATTAAAACTAAGTCAAATAATTATCACATAATTATTACTTAGCCCCAAAAAATAAATTCATTTGCAGTTTAGCCATTTTCTCTAATAATCTTGCATGTGACATCTTTACCCTTGACATTGTAGGATAGAGGCGACCCAGGGACCATGGACCTATAACACTAAGCTTCAATAAACCATACTATTAATTAAACTCTTTAATTAAATATTTTTATTCATTATTTCAATTATTACTCCGCTATAAATATTTAATTGCACTCTTAGTAATTATAGAGTTATATTTACAGAGTATTCTCTTCTTGTCCATTGATATAATCAATATATGTAATATTTTCCTCCATTTATTGGTTAACTAATTAGAGTTGGTCAAGAATTACCGTTTTGCCCTTCTAATTACCTCTTGTTACTTAAGTACCATTAATTCAACAGGGAATAATTAATCTATAATCATATTATGGATTTGAGCTCAATAAAATTTCAGTCCCAGAATTAACCCTTAAATGAACCAATATTGGACCCATTAGGAAAGCATGGATTCTAATATTGTAAAATTATGTTCCCAGGCATTCGAGATATTGAATCTCCAAACCAAAAGTCACTAGCCTCATTATATTAAGAGACCTTAACGAATGAATCAAAAGATCCAATAAACATGAATAGGAGTTCATGACTACTCAAGATTTAGACTGATCTACAAGCGATCATCTTTTAAGATATGAATGAAATCTTTATGGCAAGCGGTAAGTTTATAAAGAAATTAATTCACATCAGCCATGCCATATATAATCATAATTATATAAAGTATTGTTGACAGTGAGAACTCGTCAACGATATAAGGTTTGAAAACTCAAAGCTTAATATTAGAACTACGTAGATAGAACTTAAAAAAAACTTGGATAAGAAAAGTGCAGAACAATAAAGAAGGAAATGCTCGTATATTTACTCAATAACCTTAGTATACAATCAGTTTTTCAACCCACTAGCCTGAGGGGTGAGGTCTATTTATAGAAGAGCTCTAATGACTCTTAATACATTGTGGTCCCTTGGGACAACAAGTTATGTGGGTACACTATCTGGATAATGGCGCAGGATGTAGTGGTACAGAGGATCATAGTGTCGACCCTAGTACATGGTCAGGGTTGCTTAAGTAGTGCCTCCACTCTTCCTACGGATTCGTACCACCACTACTTGTCAGAAATGAATGTCAAAGTCACACCTTCACTTCCCTCAGGGTCGTGTAGATACAACTCCATTGTTGTCACAGTACATGATTAGTGGCTTCTCTATATTTGGAATCACTTCCAGATCCGTGTAGAACTTCCTAAGCCAAACCGCTTCCTTAGCTACTTCACAAGCTACTATATACTCGGCTTCCATGGTTGAATCTGCAATACTGGATTGTTTAATACTTCTCCAGACTACATCTCCTCCTTCAAGAGTGAAAACTGACCCAGACGTTGATTTATAATTGTCTTTGTCTGATTGAAAATCAAAATTAGTGTATCAAGTAGAGTTCAACTCGCCCCTGAATAAACAAGAGTATAATCTCTTGTTCTCTTAAGATTCTTGAGTATGTGCTTTACCGCAATTGTGGTTGCCCTTCCGGTTTCTGATATGGTGTATGGTGCTTGAGTTATGATTGATAACAACTTATGATTCCCACTACATAGCATATGTCGGGCCTAGTACACAACATACCGTACATAAGAGTCCCAACTGCTGAAGTGTAGGGATGCTTTCTCATATCCTCTTCTTCTTGATGTGTCTTTGGACATTTCTCCTTGGAAAGAGTAATTCCATGTCTGGTCGGCAACTGACCTTTCTTGGAATTCTCCATTGAGAACCTTTCTAGAACTATATCTATATAATGTGGTTGAGAAAGTGCCAGGAGGTTGTTCTTCCTATCCTTTAGGATTTTTATTCCCATAACAAAACTTGCTTCGATCAAATATTTCATTTGGAACTTTTCAGCTAACCACTTCCTTACATTTTACAGTGTCTTTACATCGTTGCCAATGAGTAGAATGTCATCCACGTAAAGAACTAAGAAAGCCACTACTTTTCCTTTGAAATATTTATATACACATGCTTCATCGACATTCTGTTCGAAGCCATTTGTTTGAGTTATCTCATCAATGGTAATGTTCCAAGATCTAGATGCTTGCTTCAATACATAATTTAATTTTAGCAATTTTCACATCTTATGATCTTCTTCTTTCTTCTCGAACCTTTCTGGTTGCACCATATAGATAATCTCAACAAGATAGCCATTTAGAAAAGCTCTCTTGACATCCATATGTCATATCTCATAGTCATTGTCATAATTTTTGGTTTCTTTTAAGTAATTTTGGTAGAAATTTAGGTGCATTATATAGTGTTGTTATTTATTTTGTTAGAATAATTTTATTTGCTGGTGACATGGTAGTTTTATGAATAAAATTTATTTATATAATGTTCAAGAAGTTATGTTGTTCTAAGAATATACCAACATCATTGGAAGGAAATTACGTGAGTTTTTTTTAAAAAAATCTCAGTCCATACACTAATAATTTTCTTCATTGTTGATTATTTTGTTTATACATCATTTCGTGTTGGTATGTCATTTGGAAGTATATCATGGTGTGGGAAGTAGTTTTGTTGTTCAACAGAAAAAATATGTTATCGTTACACAATGATGAATTATGAAAGGTAGAAGTTGGATTACAAGGTTGGGGTGCAACATTTAGTCGATCCTACTCGTAAACGTCATTTGAACAAGGATGGTAGGAGGACTACTGTCCCAGTTCTGGAGGAAAAATTGAGACATGCTCAATTGGCGAACTTAAATCCCATATTGGTATGAGAGAATCGAGATTGAGATAATCAACTTAAATAGTTAAAGTAAAATAAAGTTAAGGAATCTTTAGATTAATTACTGCTAGTACGGTCCAATAGTTTTATGAATACATGTGACCTAGATCCGGGTTACTAGTGTAGTAGGACACTTTAGTGGAGGTACTTTGCATGCTGAGAGTATGTAGAACTGGACCAGATGTGATTTAATAATACTTGTTTAAATACCGTTTCATATTATTATAAAACACATCAACTGATGATCATATACAAACTGATCTTAATCCTGAAGTTACTATGAACTCCTATATATGTTACTTGATCCTTTGATTCAAGCGTTACAATTTGTCAGAATGATCAAGATAAGAACTATTGTTTTGGGGACTCAATAATGTATATGGCTAGGGACATAGCTTAAGAGATATGGAATCTATACATTCTTATAGATTGAATGATGATTCCCTATTGGGTTGACTTTTGGAACTGAAAATATTATTGACGTCAAATTCATAATCAGAGTATGAATTAACCTTCACTAGTAAAGTCAATGGTACATTAGGAATCAAGATATAATTAAAAGGGCTAAATGGTAATTTTATTCCCATTTAATTATGACTCATCAATAGAGGATTAATTTGTATGTAATGATCAAATCTATGGACACCTTATGATTGCAATAAAATACTCAGTAAATATATGTCTTTAATTCTCAAGAGTTCAGTCTCATATTTATAGTGGAATAATCATGAGATTAGTAAATATGATTATTGAATCAAAAAGTTTTGGTTAATAATCTTTTATTTATTGGGGCTTGGAATTATTGGTCCATAGGTCCTCGGGGCGGCTCTATCAACACTAATCAAGGTAAGAGTTGATACAAGGGTTAAACTGTGAATGAGCTATTTGAGAGAATATTTATTCTTCAGGATAAATGTGTAAGTATGTGATAATTGAAGTTGCACATTTTATTATTGCATTTGTTCAATTCTAAATTGTGTAGAAATAAAAGAAATTGATTTTAATCAATTATTTTATTTAAGTGTGAATAGATTAATATTGATAGTCAAAATTAGTTTTAATTATTATATTTATTTAATTAATAATAAGATGATAATGGAAATTCAAATTTTAAATTTTGAATTTTGAAATTTAAGTTGTTATATTTTTTCTTAAAAAGATGATACCTTATTTGAATATCTAATTATTAATTAATTAAAATAAAAACACATGAAAAATGAAAATCTCATTTTTCAAGGATAGGCCACACGCATAGGGCTTGGGCAGCTCTATGTGTGTGGCACATCTGATGTTATCAGATATTGGTTTTTATTTTTTTTAATTAATTAATTAAACATTTTAAAACGAGTTTTGAAATGGAATGTTAGATTTTTTTTGTCTATTATCATTATTATTATAAAAAAGATGATTGATTTTTCTTTATTATTATTATTATGGTAATAATGTCTATATATTCTATATGATAGAAAATAGAAACAACAAGTCATGACAAGTTCATATAGAGAAGAAAAACTATCATCTTTTTCACAAAACAATAACCTTTTTTCTCTATAGCCTATAATCAAAAGTCTCATGTGTTGAGAATACTTTTGATTCACAAAATTGATCCTTGTTCTCTATGTGCCCACCCACATCTTGAGGTGTAGAGAACGTCTTGGAAGATCTAGGTGTGAGTACTCCACCAAGGATAGGAAGATCGAAACATATACAAAACGATTCAAGGATTCTTAATAGGCTACAAGAGGTAAATCGTTTCGTATTATTTTTCATATTCATTTTATATATTGATTAACATATTTCATATTAAAAGATCCTCATATAAAGATTGTTTATATGGAAGTTTTTGTTGTATACCATTACTATAATTTCCGCTGCGCACTAGGAACCGTTCTTAACATCCTATGCAACCTTCTTGCATTAGGTCTCTAGCCTTCAATGTAGAGATCATAGGTACTCACTATCCCCACAAATACAAAGGGTATCTCTCCTTGTTCAAAGGTCACCATTCTTAGCTTGCAGTCTATCGTTGCCCCATACTTTGATAACCAATCCATCGCCAGAATCATATCAAAGTCATTCATCGCTTGCTCAATCAGATCCATAGACAACTCCTTACTGTCTATCTTTATTGGTAATGCCCTAGCCCATCTCCTAGAGACTACCAGTTCCCCAGTTAGCCACAAAGTCCTAAATCACTTAGCATACAAAGAACAAGGGCTACACAAACGGTCTATCACTCTAGCAGATACAAACGAATGAGTAGCTCTTGAATCAATCAATGCAGTAAATGAAGAATTGGGAATAAAAATCTTACCTTTCACGACCGAGGGACTAGCCTCAGCCTCGGTCTGGGTCATGGTGAACACTCTAGCTAGAGTGAGGCTGTCACTCTTCTTCGGTTCTTCCTTCCTTGCTTGTGGGCAGTCCTTCCTCACGTGACTGACACTCCTACATGTGAAGCATGCTCTGACTTTGCACTCCCCTAGATGTCGCCACCTATACCGTGGACACTAGGGATAGCTTCTCCAGTTCTCTCCTCTGCCCTAACAGCCACTAAAGCACCCCATCCCTCCTATTTAGACCAGGAGGAACAAAATAATCATGGTTCTTTCTCTTCTGCTCATTGGGGCCACTACCTCGGCTAGAACCAGTGAAAGGAGGCACCATCCTCCGAGCCTCATGCCTTGCGGCCCCCTCTCTCCATATCTGATCTTCAGCCCCCTCAGCCATAACGACCTTCTCCACTACCTGGGCATAGGTAGTGGTCCTCGGATCTAATGTTATCTTAACATCACGGGGTATCATGACATTCAGTCCCCATACAAATCGATCCCTCCGTATAATATCAGCAGGCACCAAGTTCGACGCGAACTTTGCCAACTGGTAACATTTAGTGCATATTTTGTAACAATCATTCGGTTGTGAGTCAGATTGATAAAATCATCCACCTTTGCAGCTCGGACTGCAACACTGTAGTATTTCTCGGTGAAGACATCTCTAAATTCTTCCCACGTCATAACTGTCACATCCCTCCTCTGGGACACAACTTCTTACCATATGTGGGCGTCTTCTCTCAACATATAATTGGCACAGGTCACCCTCTTGTTCCCTACCACCCTCATAAAATGCAGGATGGAAGAAATTATATTCATCCACTGTTCTACCCACAGTGGGTCTGGACTGCCCTCAAAGGTGGAAGATTTTTGCTTCCTGGACCTCTTGGATAAAGGCTCCCACCTGCTCTCCATCACAAGCTGTGTTGGCACTGGTGCCTGCTGCCTCACTATGGAATCTGCAACTCAATACACCAAGGAGGGGCCTGCTGCCTCAGTTCCCGCAGCTCATCTTCTATTAGTTGAAGTCTCGCTTCCATTTCGGAAAACAGATGTTGCCAATTCTGTGGGGTAGGTGGAGGGTCTTTACCCTGGTTATCATATTTGACCTTGTTGCTGTAGAGTCTAATCGATTGTTGAGGCATATCTTCAATATGCCTGCAATCAACGAGATCGCACATCAGGCATGATAACAATATCCAATTACCACCTCCCAGTCCAAGCAATCAACCGCAAACATCAATCAATTATAGACAGCAGATCAACACAATGTGCGCATAACATAAGCACATAGCAATCAAAGGGGTCATGCCTTAGCATCATATATATACAAACATATTCACCATGCTCTATCTATAGTATTAAGGCAAACATGGCAACTAAGCCAAACAATTAAACATATAATTCACTTAATAATGACCAACCTTGAGCCGAGCTTGTCTCTGGCAGCGAGCATACATGTTTGGTCAATCTCTAGGAACCTTAAACATTGGCACGTTATAATACCTAGTTGTAACACCCAACTACCTTAAAGTCATTACCTTGTGATTTATAAATGTGCCATTAACTCACTAATCGATGTTTTAGGTTAAAAAGTGTGATAAAATCAAAATAAAGATTCATTTGACAAACGTTAATTATAAAAGATTTGGACATTCACTAAAGTCATGAAAAGTTATACAATGGAATCCCAAGTGGCCATTTCCCTAGCGGCTCGCATTTAGCATGCTTAATGTCAATCCCGACCCTTGTCGTTCCCGGCCCTTGCCGTTATTGACCTTAGCTATTCTCGGCCTTCGTTGTTCCCAGCCTTCGCCATTCATTCATAAACATGCACAAAATAACATAACATTTAGAGTTATTCAAACACACATTAAACAGAAATAATAGGGCCATGCCTTGCTCTACGAGTACGGAAATATTTCTAACCTGTGTCTCGAGTTGATTGATTAATGCGATCCCGAGCACGATCCCCTAAACCCTAGCATTGATGTAAAACCTAGTCACAATGCATCAATAAATCGACATCCATCAAGCCCTAACCAATTAAGAACTTTGGATTAATATTCTAGCCTTCGGGACCTCAAATTCTACTAAATCGGGTAGTAGAATCCTTCTCGAGCCCTTAAATTTGGGTTCCCGAGTTTAAAACCCTAGATTGGCCATTTCCCCTAATTTGAGTCGCGGCCCGCCCCTTAGGGCCGCAGTGCGCTACAAGTGAAAGAGCCTTGTGCACTCTTCTATGGGACACGGGTCACGGGACACGGTGTGCCTATGCCTACGTCGTGGCGCCTAGACGATTTCAGAGGCCCTAAGGCCTTCAGGGTTAATGCGGGCCACGACGACTGAAGAATAAGGTCGGGGCTCGAGCCCCAACCTAGAAATTCCATGCATTTTCACTATGTTTTCCTCAGCCAAACTTACTAATTCACCCCCAATTCAGCCCCTATACCAATAATTAACCCTAGAATTTGTGTCTTGGAAACTTAGTCAGTATAAACACTTCAAAACCAGCTTACGATCTCATCAAAACCTCAAAATCAGACCAAGGTTTGAACTTAAGAAAAACCTTCAACTCAGCCAAATACTTGAATTAAAAATAGGATTTAGGCTTACCTTAACAGAAATTTCGACCCTCAGCTGCTTCAGAATTCTTCCAAGCTTGTTTTTCCAAGTCCCCGGCCTTAATTCTCAGCAAATTTCCCAAAGAATTCACCAAATATCCAAAGGTTTCACCAAGGTTCCACGCACACCAAAGAGAGGGAGGGAGCCGAGTAGAGAGAGACAAGGCTGAGGATTGTTTTCTTTCTGGTGAATTCTAGAGTTCCAACCCTAGTCTAAGTCTACCCCTTAACCTCCAAATGACTAAATTACCCCTACACTAACCTTAGTCTTTTCTAGCACCACCAAGGGTAAACTCGTCATTCTCCACTTCTCGCTAATTCTTCGAGTGTCCTATAATCCCCCATTTAACCACCAACATACTTAAACAATCACTAAATTACTACCCTTTACCCAGCAATCCCAACACACATATTATATCCCTAAAATACCCCTAGGCTCACCCTGAGCCGGGTATTTGACCCCGTTGTGATTATTTCGCTATTTCGCTCTATAAGACCGTCTCGGATCACACTTCACGAATAAATCTCCACAATCATGTGGTCTCAAGCACAACACACATATAATTTACATTTATGCCCTCAACAGACCAAAATTACAAATATGCCCATATTAACCAAAACAGGCCCACATGCATATTTAATTCATCTAAACATGCATTTCTAATCATATAATTATTTAATCCACATAATAACATAATTAAATCAATTATTTCCCTCCTGACACGCTAATCAAGGCACTAAGCCTTACTAGCAAATTTGCGATGTTACAATAATGGTTTTCATTAAAGAATTCATGAAGCTCTTTCTTTTGGGGTTGTCTATCACCTTTGAAACCATTACGCACAGTTAAATTTTAAGGGTTCCTTTATGTAAGTAGTCCTCATGTAATATGTAAGTGTATTTTCCAAACCATCTATGAAACACGTCTCTTGTTTCTTGTTGGCCAATTATTGAAAAAACGATATATTTAAAAGAACTATTATGATATTTCATATGACATAGCACTAGTCACGTATGTGCCCTATTACAATATTGGCCTCCCATCTCTAATTTGTTATGGCCTCATAAAGCTATAGACACCCTCTTCTCCCCCTTCAATTATTTGGATAGCCCTCCATTTATCGCTTAACAAGGTCAAATTTTATAACTTTTTAACACATATGCACCTAGATTTACAATTATTATTCAATAAATGAAAAAAATGATAAGATGATCTAAATTCAAAAAGTTTAACTATGCATACACCCAATCCCCCACCCCATCCGAGTATATATATTTTTATCAAGTTCATAAATGTAACATGACTTGGCACAACAACCTTGAACCATCACATTAAATGCAACAAGAATACTTATATATAGGCTACATTTCGACCTCATTTGAAACCAAATAAGCTCTCACTTCTCCAAGACTCATCCCCTGTTACTAATTCAGTGTGTTAAGAAGCCTTGCTACTTATATATCACAATAATGAGATGTAAGTTTCACAAAACTTCATTAAGCTGTAGTAACTTAGAACATCATTATCATTTCTACATATTTAAAAAAAAAAATTAAAAAGAAAGGCCATTTGTTGTTCTAAGCAAGTTTTCTTTTACAAAATCAACTAAGCATTTCTTTTGTGCCCTCATGAAATGGTGAACTCTTTTATGTCGAAAAATATGAATGTATTGCCAACTTCATTTTCAGCAAGCACCTGAGATTCCTTATAGAGGAGAATGGCAGCAAGTCATTGATTCCATATGGAGTAGTTTAGCCTGTACCCACCACTCTCAGTAGATGGCCCCACGTTAAGATACATGTCAATGATCCTCCTACTATACATATAACTTCCTTCCATCATCAACCCCATTTGTATAGAACGGTGTACTAAAAAAACTGTAGAGCTTTGATTTGTTGGACAACTAAGGCTTATAAAATATGTTAAACTACATGTCCATAGTGTCATTCACTAACCTTAAGTCTAGTGTTAAAATTAATATATTCTTTCAGATCATTGTACCTTGGCTCCAAACATCACCATCCCATGAAGCCATAGTATATATATTATGGCCCCCTAGTGTTTAGCTCCCTCAATCCTTACCACCCCTTTCTCAGTTCAGCCTTCCCATATAGTAGTTTTCCCACCATGTCCTCCTCCAAGTTATGCATCAATCTCTTCCCTGAGGAGGTCAAGGTGAAAACAGAAATGGAATCACCAACCAAACTATTTCCAATTCACATTCACGTGGACTCCACTTCCACTCCACCATCGTCCAATGAAACCACTAAAATGGCTTCAACCACACCTACCTAGTCACTAGGAGTGACACAGCTTTTGCAAGTGACAAAGGAAAAGAAATTGGGTTTAGGAGGAATTACCAAAACTGTATGACGAAGGACGTGAAGATAGAGAAGCTAACAGATTTAAAAAAAAAATGAAGTGAAAAAATAAAAAATATGAAACTTTGGCAAAAGTGAGGTTGTGGGGGATTGAACCCCTTACCTCTTGAAAGAGGAAGGACTCTCCAAACCACTAAGCCAAGGAAGAAAGGTGAAAATATGAGACCTTGCATGAAGGCCTATTTATAAGAATTAAGGAGAATAGTCTACAAGAGCACCTAAAGGTCCTCTCCTAGATTGGGGGGCAAGTATGGATGCTCAATATTCCACGCCCATAAAAGAACCAAGACGTCCGCTAAGGTCCCTTAAAGGCCTAAATGCACGCGTGAGCCACGAGACGCTCGAGCCACAACCCTCTCGCAACGGCCTCGCATGCTTAGGACTGTGTCTGCGAGATGATCTCGCGCGCCCAGGCTCGCGCCCCAGTGTTGTGGCCTCACGCCCTAGCAGGCCCTCGGCCTCGCGCAGCCACACCCGTAGCACCAGGTGGCCTCGCGCCCCAGCAGGCCCTCGGCCTCGCGCAGCCACGCCCGCGGCACTAGGTGGCCTCGCGCCCCAACAGGCCCTCGGCCTCACGCAGCCACGCCCGCGGCACCAAGTGACCTCGCGCCCCAGCAGGCCCTCGACCTCGCGCAGCCACGCCCGCGACTCCAGGTAGCCTCGCGCCCCAGCAGGCCCTCAGCCTCACGCAGCCACGCCCGCGGCACCAGGTGGCCTCGCGCCCCAGCGGGCCCTCGGCCTCGCGCAGCCACGCCCGCGGCACCAGGTGGCCTCGCGCCCCAGCAGGCCCTCGACCTTGCGCAGCCACGCCCGAACCACCAGGTGGCCACGCGAATGAGGCCACGCGTAAAAGGAGCCTCGCCACCAAGGGGCTCGTGAGGAAGTCATATCACCTCGCACTCGTCTGTCAAGGCCCCATGCCTATCACTTATGCACGCAGGTGACCTCGGGGTGGTTCAGGCATCTCGTGTCAAGGACCCGAGAGCCTTGCCTCACGCCACCACCTTTACGCGCGCTGAGCGTCCCGTTCCCTATACCTTGGGACCCCAATGCTTAGGGGCCCGGGTATGAGTGGAACGAAACGTACCTGTACGATCTCATACTGGGTACGGCCCTTAAGACCTTGTATGTCGAAATACGGACACCCGTACCAGTGGGGGAGTGGGAATGCAGGGATAGGAGTTATGGCCCGTACGTCTACGGCCAGGACTCAGAGTCGACACCACTACCACCTGCACCACTACGTCTGCCACCACTCCTCTGACATGAGTACGGACAAGCAGTGGAGACATCTTCCTGACGCCTGCCCCTGTACTGGATGCACGACCACAACCTCTGGAACCACAATCCTGACAATGTACTTATGTACAACTTGGTCTCTTGGACCACCATGTACCCAGGGCCATTAGAGCCTACTATAAAATGAACTGTAACTCCACCTGAATGGGGGTTGGAAAATTTACTGTAGCAAGTGCTTGAGAGTGAATGAAAGATTGATTTCTCCATTGTTGTTCTGTCATTGTTCTTGAGTTATTACCTAAATTTCTACAACTTTTTTATTGACTATCTTTACTTGATAATTTTTTCCAACTCAACTTAGTTAACGAGTTCTCACCGTCAACAGTTTGGCGCCGTCTGTGGGAACGTTAGTTCCAAGCTACTGTTCTACCATTACTTCCAGCAAGAAAAAATGCCAAGACGTTCAAAACGACTCAGGGAGCCGCGTGAGGTAGAGGTCCACCTGAGCGGAGTCCAGCTGAAGGCCTCCATGAAGGACCCTCCTCCACCCAGAGACCTGGAGCCCCTGAAGGACCCTGAGGTTCACGGAGGTGATAGAGTGGCCTCGTCACCAGCCGCTCCACCCGGAGAAAGTCCTCCAAGAGCACCACCGGGAAATGCTAATGAGTTCCCTCTCCCAAAACCCCCGCAGGTACCGAACTCCGGCAGGCAGGACCCGGGCCCCTCTACCCGTAGGCATGATAAGCATCCCCGGTCCATTCCGTGAGCTCGAGTTCGAAATCTCGATTCTATGAAGAGGAAATATGTGAGCTCCACCGTAAGAACCAAAGGTTGGAGACCACCCTGGAGACCATGCAAGTGGTGCTGAATGGCCTATTGCAGGGTAAGTTAAGCGTGACCTTGTCTAAGAGGAAGGAGAAAGTTCAGGAGGGGGTAGAGACCACCGTACTAGTAGATGATGGGAGGACCCGACACTCTACCAGTAACACCCCCCGAGCGAAGCGACGTGAATATCCTGAACCACCGAAGCAGGCCCAGAAGCCAGAGCCAAGGACCAACGCTGCCCCTCGCAACGAGGATGAGGTCACCTCTAAGAGAGCACCCTCTGATTTACGGGAGGAGCTCAATAAAAAGAGGGCTGGTAAAGGGACCACGCCCCCTATGGCGCCTCGGGAGGGCAAAGGAGAGGGTGATCCTAACCCATCTGCTTTAAAGGACACCCTAAGCAAGAGAAGGCAGGACTTGGACACAGAAATAAGGAGCCTGCGAAGCAAGATCGTCATCGCCTCGGGAGGATCAATTTTTGAGGAGGAGTTCAACCTTGAGTCACCCTTCGTCAGGGAGATCCAGGCCACCAGGCTCCCCGCCAAATTTAAAGAGCCCCTCATGACCCCCTACGAAGGAAGCACAGATCCAAAATATCATCTGGATACATTTAACGACTTGATGAAGCTGAGGGGAATCGGCAGCGGGGAGAGATGTCATTGCTTCACTGTCACATTAAAAGGACCTGCATACAAATGGTTCAAGAGGCTTAGACCGGGGTCCATCTGATCTTGGCAACAACTTTCAGATGAATTCCTCCAGCAGCACCACGTTGTGTGAGACTACACGATGCCAGGCACCAACCTCGCCAACGTGAAGCAGGGAGAAAACGAGAGTCTGAAGAGCTACATCCACAGGTTCAACATGGAGCTAGCTAAGGTAGGGAGCCTAACCCGCCGAGAGCTGAAAATGGCCATCATGACAGGAGTATGCCCAGGGAGCAAGTTATGGGATAACATGCTCAAGAGAGAGGTCACAGATTTGGATGATTTCTATGAGCGGGCACAAAAGTACATTCGCGTGGAGGATGGTTACGAGAACCTCAAAGCTGGAAAAGTCCCATCATCCCCAAAACCTTTAGTCCGGGATAGCCAAAGCGGTGCAAAGAAGGGGGTTTATGAGGAAACGAGAGACGATCGACCCCGGAAGCACCAACGCTCTGAGGAGCGCCTACAGGGCCCCAACACCTTTTACACTGACCTCACCCATGCGAGGGAGCATATTTTCGTTGCGAACGAAAACCAGGTCCCTTTCAAAAGGCCCCCGCCAATGAAAAAAGATAGGTCCAAAAGAGACCCCAGTAGGTATTGCCAGTATCACAAGGACGTCGGCCACACCACCGCGGAATGCAACCATTTGAAGGTGGAAATCGAGGAGCTCATTCGCCGGGGACATTTGGGCAGGTACGTGCGCAAAGAAAGCCAGAAGCCAGACAAAGGAGTGTCCCCTACACGGGCGCGGGAGGTGGCCCCAGAAATACAGGGAGAGGTCAGGACTATATTTGGGGGACCAGGATTCTGAGGAGATTCAAGGAAGGGACGAGACAAGTACGCCAAGGAGGCCAGATGAAGTCCACCTCCTCGCGTGTTATGTTTGGAGCAACGCCCCCCGAAGCGCTTCAAGGGCGAGAATGACTCGATAACTTTCACTGAAGAAGATGCGCAGGGGGTGCATTTCCCACATAATGACCCCTTGGTGCTAACTGCCCAGCTTGCTAACATGAGGGTACATCGGGTCCTGTTGGATAACGGGAGCTCTGTGGGCATATTGTATCGACCTGCGCTGGAAAAGATGGGATTGAGCCTCCGCCACCTAAAGCCTTGCACTACGTCTTTGTATGGGTTTACGAGAGATTCGATGCAGCCCATGGGGGCAATCGAATTAGCCCTCACCATGGGGGAGCGACCCAGGCAAACCACCGTAATGGCTAACTTTGTCGTGGTGGATTGCACCTCAGCCTTCAATGCGATATTGGAGAGACCCTCTCTGAGAGAATTGAAGGCGATAACTTCTGTGTATCACCTAGCTATGAAATTCCCAACCCCCGGGGGAGTAGCATGCGTGAAAGGGGAGCAGAAGGAGGCGAGGCAATGCTATAACATGTCCCTCCGCACAGCCACCAAACCGTCCGTAATGATGGCAATGGTTGAGTATGAAGGAGCAACCCAGGCAAACCACCGTAATGGCTAACTTTGTCGTGGTGGATTGCACCTTAGCCTTCAATGCGATATTGGGGAGACCCTCTCTGAGAGAATTGAAGGCGATAACTTCTGTGTATCACCTGGCTATGAAATTCCCAACCCCCGGGGGAGTAGCATGCGTGAAAGGGGAGCAAAAGGAGGCAAGGCAATGCTATAACATGTCCCTCCGCACTGCCACCAAACCGTCCGTAACGATGGCAGTGGTTGAGTATGAAGGAGCGACCTACACAAATTAGACCCGCACAAGTTGTACGCACGAGTTACGGATCATCTCGAGAAGTGCTACCAGCGAGGCTTCGGCACTTAGTGCAAAAAGAACCTGTGTTTAATTTGCTCCTTGTTGTTTTAGCTTAATTAAGTAAGAATCAAAGAGGCTACCTAGGTAACCTCCTAGTTAGATTGAACCCTTTTATTTACAAGATTGGCTGTAAACCGCATGCTATGAATGAAATTGTTTGCAACTTCATATGTTTTTTTTCTTCGCTGCGCGGACATCAGCCAAAGTGCCTGCCGAAATAAATTTCATGAAACACTTGGGGGGCAGGACAGGAGGCAAAAACATACAGTCAACAGGGGGAACCTAAAAAAAAAAAAAGGGCACCTAAAAAGGACCCTTTAACGGAGGATCCTAAAAAGGACCCCTTGCCCTCCTAAAAAGGAGGCTCCTAAAAAGGACCCTCTATAGGAGGATGGTAAAAAGGACCCTTTAACGGAGGATCCTAAAAAGGACCCCTTGCCCTCCTAAAAAGGGCCCTCTAACAGGGATCTTAAAAAGGGCCCTCTATCAGGAGGACCCTAAAAATGATCCTTCATCAGGAGGACTCAAAAGGGACCATGACCCTAAAAGGGACCCTTTAGCGAGGGATTCCAGAGGGACCACTTATATCAGGGCCTTAAGCGAAGTCCTTACAAGGCATCCCCTGGGTTCACAAGGATTAGCTACCCTTGTGGACATCAAGGAGGCCAAAGGGACTTACAAAAAAAAAACTATGGTAACGATAGTAATAAGTCTAGAGCAGCCACCAAGCCGTCTAGCCAAAAAGGGTCCTAAAAGAGACCCTTGCAAAAATAGTACTATGAATAACGACGAGAAGGACACTTCTCGCAACAAACAATAAGCGCGCGCAAGAATATATAAAAGGATAGTTAGGACCCAAGGGGTCAAAATATCCTTATAAGAGTAATCAAGAGGCACCAAAAGAGGTCCCAGCGAACCCTTTCATATGGGCTCCAAAGGACCTCCAGCCTGGTAAATAAAAGAGGGGAAACCCCATCATACAGGCTTAAAGGGGCCTCAAATGCAGTAGAATAAGAGATAAACAGCAACACATGTATATATACATTGAAAAAGAAAGTTGTGAAGACAGTACAAGAGTTACCAAAGAAAAATAGTAGTGATAATGATATTACAAAGCCAAAAAAAAAAAAAAGAGAGCGTACACCCATGGTGGGCTAGGTAACAAAAGTTATGAAATGACTACTTCAGGGCCTCCTACCATGGGCGCTCCACATGGCCGCTCGAGCGACGGTGTGCTCACCAAAAGAAGAGAAGTCAAAATTGGGATCCTGCCTCCATATGTTGTAAAGGGTATGGTCTATGGACCTGTACTCAGTGGCAGTCTTCTCCGCCTCCAAGGAAGCATTTCTCTCCTGCAACGTAGCGACATTGGTCCTTGCAGTCTGGAGTTCGACCCTGATAGACTCGACTTCGGCCTCTAAATAAGTAACCCTCTCCTGCGACACTGTCACGATATCCTTGGTCACCTGGAGTTCGCTCTTCAGGCTGGCAACTTGGTCCTTCAGCTCCTTGGCCTTGGTAACCGCCTTCAGCTTCCTTCCTGACAAGGCGGCAAGTTCGGCCCGAACCTTCTTCAGCTCAGACTGGGTTTTCTCAAGCTCTTTCTCGAGCTCCTGGACCCGGGCTGTAAGGCAGTCCCTCTCAGCAGTAGATGTGGAGAGGTTGCTAGATGTGTCAGCAAACCTCATGGCCACCGTATAGGCCTGCACAAAAAAGTTAACAACAGCAACAATAAGTGACAAAAGCAAAAGACATGTACATAAACATCTATACATTATAGGGCCGATGCGAGGTGGAGGAACTCACCCAAGCCATGGTATGCCTTAGGTTCTCCCCAAGGTCCGTCTGAGCAACGTTCCCAAGGCCACTCCAGTCAGATATGGGGAGGCTCGAGGCAAGTTGGATGTATCGCTGCCCATAAGACGTTGCCATCCGAGTCACCCAGGGTTCCCCATCCGCCCCAGGGGCACCAGGCTGGATGAGGATGGATGACCCGCTCGCCGAAACGGGAGGGGGCACGGTGAAGGTGGAAAACGGAGGATCTGGTAGATCAGAGGGAGGCCCCGGAAGGTCGGCGTAATAAGTCCCCGATGTTCCGGGGTCGAGAGGAGCCTGAGTGAAGGCATCGTAACCCTTAGGGTCAGGGCAAACATAACACCCTGGAACGACCTGCTGGCCTGGAGAGCGAGGAGCTATGTCCGGATCATAGGAGGCACACGGGGGGCATCCCCCAGGAGATTAAGGCAGCTGGTGAGATCCCTCGCGGTCAAGAGGGGCTTCCTCCAGCTCTTCCTCATCCTCATCCTCATCTGGGCAAGGCTCGGCCAAGGCCTCCTTTGTCTTCATGGACCCAGAGATGGTCCACAGCAACTTTGGGTCAGAGACGGGAGATAGCTTGTGGCGGTTCAGATTTTTCACGGTGAAAAGGTACCCCGCCTCTTTCATGTCAGGATCAGCGCTGAGGAACCTTCTCATGTCTTTCGCTTCCGACCCGATGACGATGGGTGCGGCGAATTGCTCTGCATAATACGCGCCATAGTCGATGTGAGCGTAAGGCATGAAACCATAAGTTGCAAAAACAAAAATAAAAAGAGGAAGTGATTCTCAGAGTACTTACTGGGAGTGGCCCGAAAATGCTCACGGATGGAGAGTGGGCCTTCCACGAAGAAAAAGTCCCGCTTCCAAGCCCCCGGGTTAGACACCGAACCCTATATCAAAGATGCCCCGTTGTTGGATTTTTGTAAGTAGTAAAAGCCTTTTGAATTGTGAAGGTTCATGAGGTTGTAGAGGAAATGCACCTCAGTTGCCGTAGGGGCGCGTTTCAACAGTTTCATATATGCAATGAAAAGGCAACTCAAAGTCAGCCAGCCATTGGGTACCAGCTGAAGCGGAGCAAGGTCGAAGTAGTTGAGGACCGCAACAAAGAACAGGTGTAACGGGACGGTACCACCCGCTTTCAGAATGTGCTCACTGAGGTCCACGAAGCCGGGCCTAGGGCGGTCAGCCCGGCATGCCTCCAAAGGGGCGTATAGAGCATAATCTGGAGGGATGCGATAATGATTCACGATGTCCATCAGTTTGTTTTCGGACACACGCGACACCAGCTCGGACGCTAGTAAAGGGGCATCATCATGCTCTTGGGTAGATACCTGTCGTCTTGCCCTCGGCATATCTGAAAAATCAAAAGAAAAATGTGAGGAAGAGACAGAACACTTGACCCTCCATTTTTTCTTCCTAGCAAGAGTCTTCCATCGAGGGAGCAATTGCGAAAGTGCTAAGCTAGGAAAAACTGAGACTAAGGGCTGAGGAGAAGCAGAGGCAGCCCCATGACAGTCATCAGGCAGAGGTGGGCTGGAAGGCTCAGGCGGAAGGTGTCCCTCCATAAAATCCAACTCCCACTGCAATTCAAAAAGGGTCATCCTAAGGCTCGCTACATGGTCACTAAGGTCTGGGGGGGAAGGTGCTCCGTCTCCTCTCGACACCGAGTCAATTTCGTTCTCCACCACCCAAATTTTACGCCTAAGTTCAGCCATGTACTCAAGATGGCGGATACGGGCCTGCCTTAAGGAGTCATAATCCTGGTTGGGGTTTTCCTCAGGGGACTCTGAATCTGAGGATAGGTCAATAAATTCAACCACTGGAGGTATGTCGGACGGCCCGTCACTGGCCATGAGACCTCGTCCCAACAGCAAAAAGGGGTTCACGTATAAACGAGGGGATGGCTACAAAACACAAAGGAATAGACTTAATATCTCTATATACAAACGTCCTAAATGGCCCACTACAGGGTGTAAAAAAGAGGGGCATGCATATGGTCAAACTCACTGCAAGCTCAGGCCAAGGTACCCCATCCCGAGTGATGCTAATTTGGACCCAACGAATGTGAGAGAAAAAGAAAATATACCTCAAGCAGATAATGTGGAGCGTTGTCGAGGTCGAAAGGAGGTCGAGGGCCAAAAAGCACCAAAGGGTCGGAGGTACGCGTCTGCAAGAATAGACCAAAAGGATGAGTTAGCCTCCAAATAGACATGCCAAGAAATTAGCTTATATATAAAAAAATGAAGTGAAAAAATAAAAAAAATGAAACTTTGGCAAAAGTGAGGTTGTGGGGGATTGAACCCCTTACCTCTTGAAAGAGGAAGGACTCTCCAAACCACTAAGCCAAGGAAGAAAGGTGAAAATATGAGACCTTGCATGAAGGTCTATTTATAAGAATTAAGGAGAATAGTCTACAAGAGCACCTAAAGGTCCTCTCCTAGACTGGGGGGCAAGTGTGGATGCTCAATATTCCACGCCCATAAAAGAACCAAGACGTGCGCTAAGGTCCCTTAAAGGCCTAAATGCACGCGTGAGCCACGAGACGCTCGAGCCACAACCCTCTCGCAACGGCCTCGCATGCTTAGGACCGTGTCTGCGAGATGATCTCGCGCGCCCAGGCTCGTGCCCCAGTGCTGTGGCCTCGTGCCCTAGCAGGCCCTCAGCCTCGCGCAGCCACACCCGCAGCACCAGGTGGCCTCGCGCCCCAGCAGGCCCTCGGCCTCGCGCAGCCACGCCCGTGGCACTAGGTGGCCTCGCGCAGCCACGCCCGCGGCACTAGGTGGCCTAGCGCCCCAACAGGCCCTCGGCCTCGCGCAGCCACGCCCGCGGCACCAAGTGACCTCGGGCCCCAGCAGGCCCTCGGCCTCGCGCAGCCACGCCCGCGACTCCAGGTAGCCTCGCGCCCCAGCAGGCCCTCAGCCTCGCCCAGCCACGCCCGCGGCACCAGGTGGCCTCGCGCCCCAGCAGGCCCTCGGCCTCGTGCAGCCACGCCCACGGCACCAGGTGGCCTCGCGCCCCAGCAGGCCCTCGACCTCGCGCAGCCACGCCCGAACCACCAGGTGGCCACGCAAATGAGGCCATGCGTAAAAGGAGCCTCGCCACCAAGGGGCTCGTGAGGAAGTCATATCACCTCGCACCCGTCTGTCAAGGCCCCATGCCTATCACTTATGCATGCAGGTGACCTCGGGTTGGTTCAGGCATCTCGTGTCAAGGACCCGAGAGCCTTGCCTCACGCCACCACCTTTACGCGCGCTGAGCGTCCCGTTCCCTATACCTTGGGACCCCAATGCTTAGGGGCCCGGGTATGAGTGGAAGGGAACATACCTGTACGATCTCATACTGGGTACGGCCCTTAAGACCTTGTATGTCGAAATACGGACACCCGTACCAGTGGGGGAGTGGGAATGCAGGGATAGGAGTTATGGCCCGTACGTCTACGGCCAGGACTCAGAGTCGACACCACTACCACCTGCACCACTACGTCTGCCACCACTCCTCTGACATGAGTACGGACAAGCAGTGGAGACATCTTCCTGACGCCTGCCCCTGTACTGGATGCACGACCACAACCTCTAGAACCACAATCCTAACAATGTACTTATGTGCAACTTGGTCTCTTGGACCACTATGTACCCTGGGCCATTAGAGCCTACTATAAAATGAACTGTAACTCCACCTGAAAGGGGGTTGGAAAATTTACTGTAGCAAGTGCTTGAGAGTGAATGAAAGATTGATTTCTCCATTGTTGTTCTGTCATTGTTCTTGAGTTATTACCTAAATTTCAACAGCTTTTTTATTGACTATCCTTACTTGATAATTTTTTCCAACTCAACTTAGTTGACGAGTTCTCACCGTCAACAGGGTATAAATGATGTCAAATTGAATTAACTCAATTGATCATTTTAACAACCTTCCCAAAGTCTCCGGTTTGTTCAATACTTGACGCAAAGGGGTATGGGTGAGCACTTCAATAGCATGAGCGTGAAAATAGGGCCTCAGCTTTCGCGACGCCACTATCAAGGCATATGCTAACTTTTCTATTTCTGAGTACCGGGTTTCTGCATCTACCAATCATTTTCTTACATAGTATACGTGTTGCTGAAGCTTCTTTTCTCCTTTGAACAGGGCGACGCTTATAGCATGCTCTGATACTGCTAAGTACAGGTACAACTTTTCCCATTTTTTTGGCTTAGCCAAAATTGGTGGTTTTCCAAGGTGTTCCTTTAGCTTAGTGAAGGCTTCATGAAAATCTTCATCCTAAGCGACCTTTTTTCTTCCTTTTAGGATGTTGAAGAAAGGGAGGCATTTGTTAGTGGATCTGGAGATGAACCTATTGAGGGCTTCTACTCTCCCTGTTAAAGCACTGCACCTCCTTCTTGCTTTGTGGTGGGCTCATCTCCAACAACGCCTTGTTTTTGTCAAGACTGGCCTCAATACCTTGGGAATTCACCATAAAACCAAGGAACTTCCCTGACAAAACTCCAAATGTGCACTTGAGCGGGTTTGGCTTCATTTTGAATTTTCGGAGGGTGTCAAATGTCTCATTGAGATCACTTGTCAGCTAATCTGCCCTCCTTGTCTTTACCAACATTTCATCTACATACACTTCCATGTTTCTTCCTAACTGACTTACAAACATTATGTTTACCAACCTTTGATAGGTAGCACCTGCATTCTTTGATAAGTAGCACCTGCATTCTTTAACCCTTGTTTGTTATAAACAAAGTGTGCTCCTCATCGACCGGGTTCATGGGTATTTGATTGTACCCAGAATATGCATCCATGAAGGTGAGTAGCTCGTGCCCAGCCGTGGTGTCTACTAACTGATCTATCCTAGGAAGCGGGAAGCTGTCCTTAGGGCAGGCTTTATTGAGGTTAGTAAAATCCATGCAAGTCTTCCACTTTCCATTGGGCTTCGGGACTAAAACTTGGTTGGATACCCATACTGGGTAGAATGCTTCTCGGATAAACCCGTTCACCTTCAACTTGTCAACTTCTTCTTTTAGGGCCGTGTATCTTTTTGGATCTAGAGCCCTCGTTTTCTGCCTCGCAGGTCTTACTATTGGGTCGATGTTCAAGTGATGGCCCATTATTGATGGGTCTATCCCCACCATATCCTTGTGACTCCAAGCGAATACATCGAGGTTAACTTTTAGAAATTCCACTAGATTTTCCTTCACGATATTCGGAAGGTTCCTTCCTACCTTCAACTTCCTCAACGACTCATTCATAACTATGACCTCTTCAAACTCCTCTACTAGTTTAGCTCTGGATTCCTCCGTGACCCGCGAGTCCAATTCGTGGGGGTTTGTGCTTCCATGTACTACCATTTCCATAGGCACTGACAGTTTTATGGTTGTTCTAAGGGATGTGTTATAACATTCCCTCACTTCCTTCTGCTCTCCTTTCATGCTCGCTATCCCCCCAAGAGTCGGGAATTTCCTGACTAAATGATATACTGAGGTTATCGCCTTCAATTCTCTTAGGGAAGGTCTTCCTAATACCGCATTGAAGACCAAGGTGCAGTCTACCACGACAAAGTTTTCCATTATGGTGGTTTGTCTGGGCTGTTTTCCCATGGTGAGGGCTAACTCAATTGCGCCTATGGCCTGTATTGAATCTCCTGTATATCCATACAAGGAGGTGTTGCAGGGCTTTAGGTGCCTGATGTTCAGTCCTATCTTCTCTAAAGCTGGGTGATACAAGATGTCTATGGAGCTTCCATTGTCCACCAAGACTCGATGCACCCTCATGTTAGCAAGTTGGACAGTCAACACCAAGGGATCATTGTGAGGGAAATGCACACCACGTGCTTCTTCTTCGGTGAAGGTTATCGAGTCGTTCTCCCCCTTAAAACTACATGGGTCGTAACACCTTCCAAAATGTTGCTCTTAGCATCTTGTTCAATCTTCAAACTAATGTGGAAGAAATTAAGAAAAAAGGATGTTGCTATTTTCGTCATGCTAAGGAAGAAAGTAAGGCGTGTATGCCAAAACCTTATTTTGTGTGTTCTGCAGTCTCCAAATAGTTTAGTTATGTAATTTTAGTATTTTGTTTTTTAGAGTAAGAGGAGAAATGTCAGATTTTCCACTTTCTGAAAGTGGTATTTTGAACATGCATGTATCATGAACAGAGCTATGTGTGATCATGTCATATTGCTGGCAAATGGTCCTTCATTTTTTATAATATGTATTTCATTAGTATTTTATTTTTTGCTATTCATGCATTGTCTTGCATAGTTGAAGCATGATATTGCCCAGATTTTTTTTCTTATAAAATAAGTAAGTCATAATATAATGTTAATGAAGTTTATAATATTTGTAATTATCCATAAACCCAGGAAAACAAACTTGGTTACAAACTAAGCAGATTATATAGTTCTATTTGTTTTTACAATATCACTTATTTTCCTTTTTAAATTGTAAACAAGTATATGAGATCTATAACATGTAGGATGACTTAGACCCGACTTTGTTGTCTAACAAAATTGCTGCTTGAATTCAATAATTTTGCTGTGCTAAAGGTGCTTCAAATCTATACTTTGGTTCTGCTTCAACTATATTTTCATCACATGAAGTTGTCAAAATTTTGTGATTTAAGCCATTAAATTAACAAAACAAAAAAATACATTCAAATTATCGGGTACTTTAAATTTTTCTAACAATTTTCTTGTTAATAACAAAGTTCACAAATATAACAACTCACATCAATAAACATAGATCCATGTCAAATGGTTTTGCTTCAATTATTAAACTAAAAATGCTTTTTAAAACCCTTAAAAATAAAAGGAGCATGGGGGATGTTGCAATGCCCTTAATAGTCAAGACTGTTACATCGTGTGTTAAAAATAGAATTCAACTCGATAAGTGAGTCATTTGGATTCAAAAGTGTAATTAAGGTTAAACGAAAATTTAGGTATTAAAAGTTTTTGGTCGGTAAGTTGAACTTTTCATTAAAAAGAGTTGAATAGTTACAAGGGATCCCAAAACTTTCTGAATAAAATACAAGTTTATCAAAATTACAGACTTAGTCATCCTAAGCGACAAATTTAAACTAATGACTCTTGTTCCTCAAAATATCTCGACTGTGGCAGTCGAGCAAGCTAAGTATGTACACGTCACCCCTACAGCTCAACAACTCATGGCTGGTCTAGCTTTTCTTTGCCCTTACCTGCACCACGAAGCACCCGTGAGGCAAGGCTCAACAAGAAAACCCAAACAAATCATACAGGTATCCACATAAACATTAACATGTATTGCATACTCTATAACCCCAACTGCTTTGCATATATTTCCCAAAACATACGACTCATGTCGAGTAGATGGATATCACATCTTCACAATGGCCCCGGCACTATGGTAGATATTGCATTCGCGTTATGGCCCTGCAAATACGGCATACATTACGCATGTAATGCAAATAACGGCTTCCCGACCAAGCGTTCAGTACAAACGGTTATAAAAACATACATTTAAACAAAGCAGACATTTAACCATAAATGGATTCATGACACGGTCATTTTAGTGCCCTATAATTAGGGCGCATGCCCTACACTCGGTGCAAGTGTTGGTTTTCTTACCTCAAGTCCCGAGCGATAGGGTAAAGCGACAACGAGCACGATCCTTTGCTCTCAAGCCTTGTGGTACCCCTAGTCACAACATATTAACGGATATCCATCAAGAACTAAACCAATTAAAAGCTTCAAGATTGAGTCCTAGCCTTAGGGACCTCGAATTCTACTAAACCGATTAGTAGAATCCTTCCTAAACCCTTAGGTTTGAATCCCCGCAACTCAAAACCTAATTTGGCCGGTTTCCCCAATTAGATTTGCGGTGCGCCTCTAGTCAGAGAGCCTCGAACCACAAAGGCATAGGACAAGCGTCATGGCACAGCCTACCAGGCATCGCGGCACCAAGGCAGTTCAGGGGAACCCCCCACAGCCTCTGAGTTCATGCAAGTCGCGGTGATCCAAGAACAGCGTCCCGACGCAACCCTACGAACCCTGAAATTCTACGATTTTAGAAATCGTAAACCGACCCAAACCCATTCCAAACACAATTTCAATCACTTACGAGCCCAAACCAGACCACAGATCAACTCCAGCAACATGGAAACACAAAATACAACCATCAAAACCCTCTAAAACACAACCAAACTCAAACCCCAAGGATTTCATCAAAACACCAAAAACAAAACTAAAATCTTTGAAAACTGAGATTACCTCCTAGAATTCGAACTTCCCACTTGATTCCCAAAGCTTGGCAGCTTCTAATCCTCAAGAACAATCTTCCAATTCCCTCCAAAGATCACTTCTAGTCTGTAGCCTACAAGGACTTTCCTTCACCCTTTCTGAGAGACTTTCCAATAGAGAGAGAATGTAACGGTTTGAGCTAATCAGCTCAGCACTTTGCCTATTCCCAGCCTAATGGTCCCCAAAAGACCAAATTACCCCTTGCCCAAACCTTAGCTCTTTAATGCCCACAAGAGCAAAATAGTCATTTGCCCTAACTTCTCATTATCCTCAAATTTCACTTAAAATTCACAATTAATCTCACTTATCTTCCAAACACCAATATTTTCCCTTAGTTATAACTCATACTCCATTACCCCCAGTAATTCACCAAATTACTAATATACCCCTAGGCTCATCCCGAGCCAGGTATTAATCCCCGACTTGACTTTTCTGGGAAATTACTCACTAGAATCGCCTTGTGCCACACATCTCATATATATCCACATAATAGTGTGGTCCCACTCAAAAATCACATATAATTACAGATATATCCTCAACGGGTCACAATTACGAAAAATGTCATTTTTAACAAAAACGGGCCTATAAGCACATTTAATACACTTAAATGAGCATGGGCAGTCATATCATAATATAACTCATAAAATTCACATATATAATCACAATTAAATCATACTAACACATAAACCTCCAATTATGCCCTCTTGGCACAGTAATCAAGGCACTAAGCCTTATTATCAAATTTTGGACGTTACAGATGTCAAACTTATCAACACTAATTAACTATTTGAAATTACTAAAGTCAGGTAATATCAAATAAAAGTTCAATATTAATCTCACCCAAATAAATTTCCTTGGGATAGATCACATAAAAAGACCATAAGGAGAACACGTAAGTAAAAAAAGAATTCATGTAATAAATTTGGGTTGGTATCTGGTTGTTGAACTTCTACTACTGCCACTTTATTTAAACGAACAAACTTGTCATATTCAACTTCCACACAACAAACTTGGCTCAAAACAACACCAAAGATCATAAATAAAACCCACCATAAATCAAACTCATTAATATGAATCCACCATCTTCTCCATTGGAGTAGAAGCTAAAGTGGTTGAAGGTAGAAGAAAAAGAACATTCATCTGATGGTGAATCAATTGTGCTCATATTTCAGCCACGGTAAGCCACCTCTCTAATCGAACTTTCTCATGTTTTTTTGTCAAGTCAGCCTCAATTAGGTAGCCCACATAAAAGACAATTATAACAACAGTAGTAGAGATCTTCCTCATTTTTGCAAAAGAAAAAAGGCCCAAGGCCCATTGGTTTATTGAAAACATAAATGTTACTCTAGAAAAAAGGTACAATATTTGTTATATTAAGATCCTACAAATCTTAGATTCGAGTAAACATTCAACTAATTCATGAGATTACTTGAACATTGTTCTTAACTATTTTCTTTTAGTTACAAATTTGATGGAGCAGCATTTGGGTCAGCTGATATAAAGCCCAAGTAACAAATATAAAATATGGACATAAAACCAATGCAAGTATGGGATGACATCAAAGTAGAGAATTTGGCTTACAACCCAATGAGGGATAAGATCCCAACACACCTATTGTGACATGTTTCACTTGCAAAGCGAATACTGAAGCATGTCCTCTTCCATTTCCAAGAAGGAGATTTTCAAGATGTTTAGATGGTAATGGAAGACATGCAATTATAGTATTCGATGAAGGTAAATGTGGTATATACAACACTGTTACAAATTTGGTAAGTTATTTAAATGACAATTTTACTTTAAAATAGTAATTTCGCAGCTCAATTTTTAAAATTATCTAATATACTTTTGTACATGCTTCTCCTCCATAATTATTTTAATAAATTAATGAATAATTTAATTTTTCCATTTTAATATATAGAAAATTAATTGATGTCCTTACCATGTTACAAAAAAAAACTTTTGTAAAAGATACTGCATAGGAAAAATTATTCCTCTTAGAATTTGGAATCGCGTTACGATCACAACCACAAGAGCTTTCAATCAAGATAAAATTATAACTATGTACACAAATGGGCTGGATTTGCAAGTTAGATGGACCACCATCCTTCATGTATGTCCATATATGTACACAACACAAATGAGAACAATTTACAACCTCAATAGCAGACCTACCATTGCCACCCTCCAAGTCAAAATCTATTACGGAAACAATGAAGATAAATGCATTAAATTTTTTGACATGAGAAATAGGGATATTAAAATGGAGTGTGATGTTGGAGTTCCTCTACAACCACCACTATTTTCCCAACCAATGGGCTGGAGTAGCAATTAAACCATTATAATACAATCTAGGCATGGATTGCGACAATGGGACATAGGTAGTAGAGAAGCAATTCAAAAATACTTTCTGTCATCAATGGGAAGTACTGTCAAGGCATTTACAACCATAAAAGATTTCAACGACAACCAAATTGGGACCAACAATAGGTACTTCTAATGTCTTCACCTGTGAAGATCATCTGTCAATTTTTATTGAACATTCTTCTAAAAAACCCAAGTTTAACTATACTATTTAAAATATTGACCACATTGTTACAATGAATGGTGTAGATGAAGTATATTGTACAAAAAAATCATTGTACTTATTCAACTCCCGAAATTCAACCATTAAAGTTATTAACTTACCCCAACAAGTTGAAGATGTTTTTAGCATAAGCCTTAACAAGGAATCAGTACTCCTCAAAGTACAGACTTCGTACTCCTCAAAACATTATCATCGCCAAGAAAAGATTGTCGATATCATGTAGCGCACCAAATTTTTTTTATCTTAATAATTTTGTGCTTTGTTTTATTTAATTGATAAGTCTTATGAATTATTTTATTGAATTGTTTGTTAGAAATTGTGTGTGTATTTAATTGTTAATTATTTTATTTATTAATTAATTTATTGTGTGAATAAAATGAGTTTTGATTGAATGTACCAAGGTGCATGGTTAGTAGAGATGCTCCTTAGTAATTAAGTGTCTGCATGTGCATGGTTGCATGGTGCACATGCAGTAGAATTTTCTACACACCTTTATTTCCTTTTATTAGAATTATTTTATTTAATTAAATGAAGAAAAAAATAAAAATAAGGAAAGGGAAAGGAATGGGCGTGTAAGGCAAGTGGGAAAGGAGTGATTTTCTTTTCCTAAATGGTTTTGGTTTATTTTGGAATAAATGGATGATGGATAGAAAAATGGGAAGGGATGATTGTTATCATCATTATTTTCCTTTTATTTAAGCAATCAAGAAAAAAAATAAAGAAAAGAGGAAGCTTACCCATTCCCATTAGACTAGTTTTCTCTAGGGTTAGATAAAAGGGGAAGAAAGAAAATAGAAGAGCATATTGCTCCTTGGGCTAGCGTGCAAGAGAAGAGAGAGAGAGATGAGAAAAAAGGAGAAGAGAAGAGGAGAACCTTGAAGTCATAGGTGAGTGTCTTTGATCTTTAGTGAATTAAATCCTCTCCTCTATATCCTCATATTTTTATTTTAATCTCTAGTATTCATGTAGAATTATTGTTTTTCTTTTGTGGGTTTTGAATCCCTAAAGGTTGGTTGAGGTGGTGAATATTTTGTGTTCTTTATTTTACAATCAAGAGAGGTAATGAACCTTTAGCCCTATTGTTATTATGTTTTCTTGGGTTATATGGATTGAATTTTTTTTTTTTTTTGATGCATGAAGGATTTGACCTAGGCATGTGGCCTGGTATTTTATGTGGTTGGTTTGTGGCATTGTTCTATTATTGGTCATGGGAAAAATCTTGTTTATGGTTTTGAACATATTGGGAATTTTCTATGGTTTTTTTCTATGCATTTAGATTGTTCCTCATGATTTTTATTTTATTTGACCTTCATTGAAATATGCGAAGGATTCTTGTTGTATGCTTTTTTTATAAACCTAATGTATTATTTTCTCAAAAGCACGAAAAGTTGGTGGTATAATTTTGTAATGGTACTAAGGGTGCTTCGGCCTTGTGTGTATGATTTAAGATGGTTTGATTGATTTATTCCATCCTAATGGTAGTATTATAGTACTTAAAAAAAAGAGGGTGTAGAAACATGTTAGGGTCCATGTGCATGTGAATGAGATTTTTTGGTATTTCTTATGTTTTGGTCATGTGAGTTTCGGCCTATAGGGTTTGATGCATGTTGTGTTGTTTTATTTGGTGTCACATATACATGTTAGAAACATGCTAGGGATTTCTTGGGTTTTGGAAAATAATAAGGAATGGAAGCATGTTGTGGGTTTTGGCCTAGGGTTTCTTGTAGCATGTCTTATGCATGATTGATCTTGAGATATATGGTTTAAATATCTAAATGATGTTATGGTTTCTTTATTAGGGTGATAATATGTTAATAGGTGCATGCTAGGGTTTGTGTTTGGATTTGTGTTGATTAATCATGTAGGTTATTGTATGAGTTTTGTGAAGCATGATGTAAAGATGAATTTCATGATTAAATATGCTTACTGATTTTTGTGTATAATTGGTGAGAAATTGGTGAAATAATGAGTTGCATGCATAAGTGATGTTCCAAATGCTATGTTGATTTTATGAAATTAAAAGGGTATTTTAATTCACATTAAAATGATATTTTTACTCAAATTAATACCTGCATTTTTTTATATTTTATGAAGAAAATATAAATTTTAATTCCAAGTTTATGATTTTTGAGTGTTTAATTTGTTGCTGAAAGTTTTGGGTAAAATGAGAAATATCTTTTAAATGAAAGGAATAATGTGTGTTTGTTGAGACAAATTAGTACCCTAAACTATGTATATATTAAAATGATATTTTTAAATGTAATAATGAATTGTCACATTTTTAATAAGTGCAGTTTTCTTTATTTTAAATAAGAAAATGTTGGGTTTAAATTCACTTGTGACTTTTAAACAAAATAAATAGTTGCTGAAAGTTTAGATTAATAGGTTAAAAATAATTATTTTGTTTAACATATATGGGTTTACACTACATAAATTAAGTCTTAAATAATACATGCAAAAATATATTTTGTTTCAATGGCGTGGGGGTATCCTATGGGCGAATAAACAATCAGCTTCAACGCCAACTTTTAAAGACGATGTTATGATTTTTAGATTTCAAAATTTATATGTGGGACTTGAATCATATTTATTTTAAACGTTGCATGAGAACTTTTTATTTTAAACTATCAGGCCTAACTTGCATGTTTTAGTAAAGCCCCACTGGAATTTTATATGTTAAGTGGTTTTCCTTTAATAAGTCTATGGGTGTGATGATCTTTTACAAAGTAGTAGTCTAGGGCGTTTTACATATCGACACAAAGGGAGGTAGTTCAATGACAATGTACATGCTTCCTGGATCCCTACAACAATTACAATTAGATACAAGAATCATGCAAGTGTGATCAAATTTTGAAAGAGTATTAGCGCTAAACCAGATGGGAGCCTTCGTCTTCAATCACACCACCATAAATTACACTAGCGTTATTGGAGACTTCATACTTGTAGAGTCCAAGAACTTTACTTAGCTAGTTAGATAGTAGTATAATAGTAATAGTAGTAGTATTTTTATGACTGTGGATTTTGGTTCAGACCGGGATTTAATTGGACACTCATAGTAGCACTTGTAGATTTTCTAAGTTTAACCTATAGTTTAAGAATATTAATTTTAACCTAAAGTTTGATTAATATTGCTGGTTATTAATATGATAATTATTATAACCTAAGGTTTAGATAGAGCTAATAAGAATATGACACTTGCCATGAGGATGGTTATTCCTAAGGTTTAGATAGAGCCAATAGGATTATGTCATTTGTCATATGCATGATTATTAAGAAATTATTATTTTAATGATAAAATAAGGGAAATATAAGACTTGTCTTCACCAAAATCTGTTAGGAGCATGACATTTATCACAATTTTATTTATTTGCGTTATTTAGATAATTAAATAGATTTTTCATAACTTTAGGGTACTATAACTTCCGACCTATTTTTGACCCAGTTATGTTATGAATTTTAAAAAATATTATTTCTAGAAAGTTGTAGATAATTTAATTAGCTTGCTAACGGTATAAAAATAGTCTAAATCGGAGTCCTACACCTCCAGATATGTTGATTTTACTGCAGGGGAGTTTAGAGTTACGAGATTTAGGGAGTTAGAAGTTAGGATTCTATTTGTTTTTATTATTTTTGTTTTAAAAATCAAGCTTTGAATCCTTAACTCTCTCTGAACAATTTGACCAATTCCTAAGCCTTTTGCTGAAGGATATTCAAATATTTTCAATTAAATTTATTATTTTTATTCAAAGCCAAAAAGAAGATTTTAATTCCTAGAACTCTATAAATATGACCTAGCACCAAGCATTTTTCATTCATTCATCAAGATAAGTTTAGAGGCTGCAAGTTGCTAGGTTATTGTGAGAGTGTAAACACTTGGGTTGGGGATTATAAGCTTAATCATTTTTAAGCTTACCAAACACTTGGGAAGTAAGGTTTATAACACATTTCGGTTCAAGGTTTAGATTGGTCATAAAGCATTCAAGGTATTCCAAAACTCTAGTTCATTTGGTATATTTTCTTCAAGTTCTTATAGTTTTCTACTCAGCCCCTAACTTTATTCTTTATTCTTGGATAGGAAATCTAAGTTCTTGAACATAAGGTTTTTGGTAAGTATATTCTTAATGGTATAGTTCTTCCATTATTTTCATCTCATTCTCTTTAGTATACTCACCCTTCCATTTATGGTTTTTAGGAGTGTTCCAAAGTCCCAAAACTGTTCTCATATCCCAGTATTTTTGGTAAGGAAAATAGGATAGGATTTATGTGTTATATGATTTATATGATAAATGTTGTCTTATGATTATGTGTTATGTAATATTCTATAATATGTATAATTGTAGACTTGGGCATATGACCCGTACAACTAACAAGCCCCAATAAATTATGGGCATATGACTTGCTTAGCTAGCAAGCCCCACTAATCTAATGGGCATATGACTTGTTTAGTTTATGGGACCCCAAGTAATAATGGCCATTATAGTATGTATGTGACATATGTGTTATGATATGTTTTATGTTACATTATGAAATTTATGTATATGGTTTATGTGTTAGATTTTCCTTGCTGGGCATTAGGCTCACTCCTTTATGTTTTTATGTGCAGGAAAATAGCTTTGGTGGCGGTCAAGGTTCTTGGTAGCTTTGGGAATGTGTATTGAGGCAGAATGGATTCAAAGAGCCGAGAGTTCGATTCGAGGATGAAGTTTCTTTACTTATGGTTTTATGTGTATTTTTCCGCACTTTATTATGTAATCCCTTTTAATTACAATTATGTTATGTTTTGATTTTAAAACAATGGGATCTCATATCCTACTTTAAATTTTAAGTAAGTTTAACATTTATTTTTACAAGTTTTTAATAAAGTTATGATCATTTCACTTGTAAGTTTTATTAAGGATTAGTGTCTATGGATAGTTTTCGTTAATGGTTCAAAGTCTAGAGTAGTTGGGTCATTACAATATTCCCCCTAATTCGATACACTCGTAGTATCGAAACTTCCCAAATGGTTGATCTGGTCTTCCACACAATCAATGACACAATAAGAATTTCGTTATCAACTAAGTTTCCAATGTTCTCTCCACTTTAAACCTATGTATCTTACGAGTAATTTATACTCAACTTTGTTGAATGTAGTCTAACTATTTCATTAATCATGTATGTTCTACTACTCACACCAACTATTCTTTTTTAACAAAAACCCAAAAGATTAATCATCAAATAAAACCATAATTTCCAAATTCACTAACAAAAATTTGCCAAACAAACTAAAAAACATATGGGAAACAAAAAATTTCCCTAATCCACAAAAACTTAAAAAGAAATAATAAAAAATAATTATTACTAATTTAGCGTAAAATATTTCACAAACAAGTAAGAAAAAAAAGACACCTAATACAAAAAATTACGCAACCAAAAATGACAAGAAAAAATTGTAAATGCAAATAATGACTCTGGATCATTCAACCATTTACTGAATATACTCTATTACCATATTCTGCTCATGCTTCACTAATCCATAGTGAAAGAAATAAACCTCACCCCATTAAAAAACTTAATAAAAAAATTGATATAATAATAACAGGCCTAATAATAATTCATACATATCATTTTTTGTTACGTTCGACTATAAAAGTGTTCTGCAAAATCTATTATTAATAACTTAGCAGCAAATAACCCATTACGTAACCAATCGCGTAAATAACTATAACTTCTTACTAAAATTACTATAATATCCTCAAATATACAGTAAAAGTCACATTCAATTACCATAACGCCTCTACTTTTTACTGCCAGATAATCACACATTTTTCAACCGGTTCACACCACCAGCTACAATAGGTGTATCATCTGAAATTCGCTAATAAGGCTTGGTGCCTCGATTAGTGTGTCAGGAGGGCAAAAATGAATTAATACGTTAATTTAATTGAATATATGTGTGATTATGTGAAATATATGAGGTATATGATAATATGATTAATTATGAATGCTTATGTGCATTAAATGTAATTGTGGGCCCGTTTTGGTGAAAAATGGCATTTTCATAATTTTGACCATTTGATGGTATTATTGTAAATTATATGTGCTTTTTGAGTGGGACCACATTATTATGTGGATATATTTGACATGTGTGACATGAGGTGATCCTTGTGAAAAAATTGGCGAAAAAGTCACAACGAGAAGTTATACTCGGCTCAGGGTGAGCCTAGGGGTATTTTAGTAATTTGACGAATTACCGGGGATATTAGAGTATGAGTTATATTTTGGGAGAAATACTAGTGTTTGGAAGACTAGCAAGATTAATTAGGAGTCTTAAGTGAAATTTGAGGTTTAGCGGGAAAATGGTGGCGAAACACGATATTGCCCTTATGGGCATTAAAGGAGTAAGGTTTGATCAAGGGGTATTTTAGTATTTTTGAGTCAAGGGGGTGACTTAGTCACTAGATTACTTCAGCAATAGGAAACAAAAACAGAATAGCACACTCAATCCATTCTCTCAGCTTTCTTTCTCTCTCTCGGTTCTCTCTTCCCCTTAGAGTGGTTTGGGGTTCTTTGGATTTTTGAGGTAATTTCTTGGGAAATTGAAGTTGTGAATTGGAGCTAGGATTGGGTTAAAGGTAGCTTGAGGTCGTAGCTAGTTAATTGAGGTAAGAATCCTCCTCTGCCGTTATGAATTCTTTAATTGGTTTAAGTTTTCGCTAAGTTTTAACTTTAGCTTGGGTTTTGAAATTGGGTGATATTTTGTTAAGTTTATGGGCTAGGTTGTGTTGATTATGAGTTGCTGAGACCACTTCTATGGTCTAATTCTATAAAATCGTGTTTTGGGATGATTTTTTGGGAGTTTAGAAATCTGAAAAATGTTGGAAATTTTGGGTTCGCAAGGTTGTGCCGTAGTGCTGTTCTTGGTGCGTCGTGGCCATCATGGACCTTGAGGCCAGGGTGGTTCCCTAAATTGCGTTGGCACCATAACGCCTAGTGGGCTGCGCCATGGCGCGTGTGTCCAAAGAGATAGCTTGGGGGCTCTCTGACTTGTTGAGCATCGCGGCCCATAATGAGGGGCATCGTGGCTCAAATGGGGAAAATTGGCCAAATAGGGTTTTTTAGTACGGGAACTCAAACCTAAAGGCTTGGGAAGGATTCTACTACCCAATTTAGTAGAATTCGAGGTCCCAGAGGCTAGGAATCAACCTTGAAGCTATCAAATTGGTTTAGCTCTTGATGATTATTTGTTGTTATGTTGTGGCTAAGATATACCATTAGGCTTGGGAGTAAGGATCGCGCTCAGGGTTGCCATACGCTATCTGCTCGGGACTTGAGGTAGGACAACTCCACCCAGATTGTGATTAGGGCTTGAGCCTCTATCAATAAGTTTGACTATAATCATATTTTTTTTAATATCTGTATAAACGTGAATGACTGTGTTATGTATGAACTATTTATTGGATTGAATCTGGTCGAAAAGCTCAGTCTTGAGGTCGTGGTCGACATAAGTATGCGGAATGCAGGACACACCATTTTGGAAGTGCAATGTGCACTCATTTGATCCTATGGTCGTGTAATTAAGTTGAATGTCTGCTTGAGTATGATATTACTGCTAAAGTTGGTATTTGTGATTTGTTGATTATCTGTGTCTGTTTGTTTGAGTTTTCTTGCTGGGCCTCGGCTCACGAGTGCTACATGGTAGATGTAAGGGCAAGCGAAAGCTGGACCAGCAACGAGTTAGACAGCTTTGGGGGCATCATGTACATAGGCAGCATGCTCGACCGCCACGGTCGAGACTTCTTTTGGAAAGTTAAGGTTTAGTGGCTTTGCTGCTTAGGAAAAATGTTATGTACTTCATTTATTTTCTTTTGTATAAACCTTTTTAAGATTCTCTTTTCTTTGGGATCCCATGTTATGTACTAAATATTTTAATAAAAAGTTGCCAAGGTTTAATAAAAAAAAAATTATACCAAATTTTAACTAACCTTAAGCTCACACTTTAGTCCAAATGACTCGCTTAACGAGTTGAGCACAATTTGAAACACACAGTGTAACGATGCTGGCTATAGGTCGTTACAATAGGTGAAAAGCAAACATTTAGGGTTTATGTACAATTTTCAAAATTTGACACATGGAAAATGAGTAGGACCCACAGGGTGGACTAAGTCCTGTGAGGGACTGCAGAAAAAACCTAATTATAATACATAAATGGTAAGGTTTGGTGTGAGGGAATTAATACCACCACTGTTCATACTCACTAATTCCCTCTCCTTCCCCTCAGGATTACTCGCCCCATTTATTTCAGAAAAAAAAAACTACACCATTAGGGATGGGTCACAACGATAGACCACTATGCTGGTCCAATTGCCATCCCTATGCCCATATTAGGTTTAGTGTTTTTTTGTTTTTTTTTTTTTTGAGTATATGTTGTTTTTTTTCTTTATGAGAAAAATGGTAAAATATCAAATGTTTGATGAGAATCGTATTTACCTTCGAATTTAAGATTTGAGTTAGAATCAATTTTACAAAATACCCAAATTTTATCTTTGATTCCTATAATTGAATAGATTAAGTATAGTCAACCATTTCTCAATAAAATTAGAAGGAAAAAAAAACAAGATCATACAAATTTAGTTTATAAAACTTTAAATTGCGAGCTTATCTAAGTTTTATTTTGTTTAGTAGCCTGCAATGTTTTGTTTCTAGATTCCTTTAAGATTTTTGTTTCAATTCACCCAAATAAAAGATTTGGTGGTTTCTGTAGAGTCCAAGAACTTTACTTAGCTAAGTTAGATAGTAGTATAATAGTAATAATAGTATTATCTTTATAACTGTGGATTTTTTGGTTCAGACCGGGATTTATTTGGACACTCATAGTAGTACTTGTAGATTTTCTAAGTTTAACCTATAGTTTAGGAATATTAATTTTAACCTAAGGTTTGATTAATATGACTAATATTGAGGATAATATTTATTATACTATAAGGTTTAGATAAGAACCAATTAGATAATAGCACATGTTATGTATGGGTTTATTAATGATTAAGTATTTTGAGGATTAAATTTATTAAGGTTAAAATTTGAATACTCTAAGGTTAGTCAGCAGCTTTGAAAATGTTAGAGGGTTTAGTCAAGGTTGTTTACTCAATTTAAATTAAGCTAAAAATGTGTAATTTCGTGTTTAAATAATCAGCGTATGCCGATATATCGCAGCTATAGGGGGGGATATATCACAGCACGAAGATATGAAAAACACGAAACGTTGCACGATTGCCTCGGGCATACTGGCCCAGGCGATATATCGCCTACAGGGGGCGATATATCGCCTCCCTCAGCATATTTTGAAAGTTTTCAAAAACGTTTTCCATTCAAACCTTCAACCTCTTGATAAGTCTAGCACCTTTCTGAACGAGTCTTCAGCCTCTGCTGAATGATAATTCAAATTATTTTCACTTAAAAAGCCATTATTTTTATTCAAGTTAAATGAGATCTTTTCATTCCTAAACTCTATAAATAGGACTTAGTACCCAGCCATTTGTTCATCTATTTCTCTAAGTTCAGAGGCTGCAAGTTGCTAGGTGAGTGTGAGAGTGTAAACACTTGGGTTGGGAATTATAAGCTTTATCAGTATAAGCTTATCAAACATTTGGGGAAGTAAGGTTCTATACACATTTCGGTGCAAGGTTTAGATTGATCATATAAGTCTTCAAGGTATTTCCAAACTCTAGTCCATTTCTGTATTATGTTCTTTAAGTTCTCATAGTCTTCTACTCATTCTAACCTTATTCTTATTCTTGGTTAGGAAATCCAAGTTCTTAAGCACATAAGTTTTTGGTAAGTATATTCTCAATGGTATAGTTCTTCCATTCTTTTCATCCCTTTTCTTCAAATATACTCACCATATTATAAATGGTTTTTAGGAGTGTTCCAAGGTCCCAAATCAGTTCGCTTATCCCGGTTATTTTGGTAAGGAAAATAAGACAGGATTTATGTGTTATATGCTTTTTATATGTTATCTTATGATTTTATGTTATGTAATATGTTATGTTAAGTATGATTGTAGACTTGGGCATATGACCTATATGACTAACAAGCCCCAAATAGATTATGGGCATATGACTTGCTTAGCTAGCAAGACCCCACTAATCTAATGGGCATATGACTTGTTTAGTTTATGGGACCCCAAGTAATAATGGCCATTATAGTATGTATGTGACATAAGTGTTATGATATGTTTTTATGTATATGGCTGTATGTTAGATTTTCCTTGCTGGGCATTAGGCTCACTCCTTTTTGTTTATATGTGCAGGAAAATAGTTCTAATGGCGGGAAAGGTTCTTGGAAGCTTGGGGAATGTGTATTGAGGCGGAATGGATTCAAAGAACCGAGAGTTTCGATTTGAGGATGTAGTTTTGTTCTTATGGTTTTTATATGTATTTTTCTGCGTTTTATTATGTAATCTCTTTTTAATTATCATTATGTCATGTTTTGATTTTAAAACAATGGGATCACATATCCTGCTTTGAGTTTAAGTTTAAACATTGGTTTTACAAGTTTTAAATAAAGTATGATTATTTCACTTGTAAGTATTATTAGGAATTAGTGTCTATGCTTAAGTTTTCATTAATGGTCCATAGTCTAGAGTAGTTAGGTCATTACAGTTTCCATCTGTATCTTTTAGATTGTGAGTTTACAAAAAATTAAGATGAAGTGGGTGAAAGAAAATTTAATAGGAGAGAAGAAAAGAAAAATAAAAAATTGGACAACAATAGGCAAAATATTAAAATTATTAAAAAAACAGTTAAACAACTGTATATGAAAAAAAAAACACATAAAAATAAAAAGAAAAAACAAATAGACTCTTATTGTAATTAGTATGTGCAAAAAGAAAATGATTGAAATATATGTAATAGAATAATTTTGTAGAGCAAGTAGTATATTTGGCAAAAAAAGTTATAAAGTAGTATAAAAGATAATTTTGAAAGTTGCCACGTAAAATTGAAAAAAAAAATATCAAAATATAATTTCATCTTTTTTGTTTGCCTTATCATTTTAATTTGGGATTTTTTCTGTAATAACCAAATACTATTAAAAAATCATATTTATTGTAGCACGAGATTTATAATTTTTGTACAGAACAAAAGTTTTATTTATAGAAATACGGCTTGATCTCTCCTTTGCAGACAGCAAGACCACTCCTTCTCAGGCAACCCACGACGCCGATTACATCCAACCTCGACTTGAAACAACACCACAAAAATAATTGATCTTGATCTGAAACAACACCACAACTACAGGTAATCTCGATCTTAAAAGAAACACCACAACGACAGTCGATCTCGATCTAAAAACAACACCACAACTATAGCTGATCTCGATCTGAAGAAGCAGCAACAACAATGGTGATCTGATTGTGCAGCAATGTTTATAATCAAAAGACAACAATAGCTACATTGAGAATGGCAGACAACATTCAATTTCTAGGAAAATCAAGAGAAATATAGGTAACCAACCGAAAACCAAAATTAAAATTCATGAAAGAATAATTCATCAAAACTGTCTTAATAAACTTATAGTCGATGCTTAAATGTTGTAGAAAAATTCACATCAAGGAAGAAAAGGTTGGGAAATGGTTTCTCTAAGAATTAATCTCGATAAAATATTATAATCAAGTATGTTTTTTTCATATGCATTGTCTACATTATTCATTTAATTATGTTCCAATTAAAAAATTGGATATTCGTACTAACACGGTGACTAAGAAATGTAATCTTTACTTATTAATCATTTCTCTTGTGTTGTTGTAAAGTTATTTACGAGTTGTTGCAAATAATAATTCTTTTTTTTAACATTCAAGGAAATGGAATCACTACCAATCCTGATTCAGAGCAACGAGAATGGGATGACAACAAGAATTACGTTGATTTTGAACCTAGTGGGGAATTGATATCAAGAGATTGCAAATATGAAGAACTTGTGCATACATTGTTGCTGCAATTACGTTGCAACCCTGCAAAAACACACATACAACTACAATATCAAGTGAAGAAAGGCTACCCACCCCTTAAAATAGTGGATTATCCAAGTCTCATTTTCTACATGCAGCTAAAAATTAAGGAGACTGACTTCAAAAGATATTCGTTATGTGTGAACACAATCGACAACATGGCAACAACATCAAATTCAATTTTGTTCTATGCATATATAAAGCCAACAATAATATGAGAATTGACCATGATTGAGAATGGTCCACGAACAGAAAAATCAACCATAGAGCAACAAGAACATAAAATCACAGAAGAAGACAATGAAACATTTCACTTCATTGACTATGCAAAGTTAGTCACTGTAGAAATGTTAGAGCAACGGGAGAACACAAGAATAAGGACCACCTGCTTGACACTATAGATTCACTCGTCATCACAAACCCCACCCATCCAGAATTGAAATTGGCCAGATCTACAAGACAAAGCAACACTAAAAAGTGTGCCCAGCTACTTCCCTATAACAAATCACTTCCAATACAAGGTGTTGAAATCATGCTCTAGAGAATACAACATTATTTGTTTGGACAAAAATTGCAAGTGGTCCATAAGAGCATCAAGGAATGGAACAACACAAGCATTCATCATCATAAAATATTACAAAATACACACATGCTCTTTGGAAATTAGATTCAACAATCAATGATAAGCAACATCAAAATTAATAGGCAACTACATCAAGCCAAAGTTCCTCAACCTAAAAACAACATGCACTCCACTAAACATAAGAGGTGATTTGAATGATAGATACGATATAAAAATGAATTATATGAAAGCATGGAGAAGTAAGGAGCACGCACTCAACGAATTACGAGGAAAGGCAAAAGAATCTTACAACCTCATACCAAGTTACTTGTACATTCTACAGAAAAATCAACCCTGGATCAATAGTAGACATCAAAAAAGGAGAAGATGACAGTTTGTTGTTTGTATTCATGGCATTGTATGCATCTTTGAGAGGCTGGGAAAAATGTAAACCAATAATAGTTGTTGATGGAATTTTCTTGAAGGTTGCATATGGACGAACGTTGCTCTCTGCTAGTGCACATGATGCAGGAGGTAAAATCTTCTCACTTTCTTTTTGTATAGCAGATTCTGAGATTGACAAGTCATGGGAGTGGTTTTTCAAAAAATTAAGAGAAGCATGTGGAGTTAGAGAAAACAAGTGCATAATATCATATCGACATGAAAGCATCATCAAAGCAACAAAAAAAGTGTTCCCAGAAATAACACATGGCTACTGCATGTTCCACCTGTTAAGCAACCTGAAAGCATCCTACAAGAAACATGCAAAGGAATGCAGTGTACCCTTCTTTGGCACAGCAACATCATACACAGAAAAGAAATTTGAATATCATATGAAGGAGGTTGACATCTTGGATAAGCGCATTAGGCCATAATTGGAGAAAATTGGATATGAAAAACGGTCAAGATTCCACTCCAAAAACAAAAGGTACTCAACAATGACTTCCAATATTGTTGAGTCACTAAACTCAACCAACCTAGTAGCTAGAGAGGTACCCATAACAACACTTTTGGAGTGCTTGTGTGGATTACTCCAAGATTGGACATACACAAATAGGACACTAGCACAACAAACAATGACAAGATTGACACCAATTATAGAACAAGCACTCACCAACAACTTCATATACTCTTTGAGATTAACTGTAAGATTGCTCAATTTATTTGGTTTTTTGTTTTTTGTTTTTTTTGTTTTTTGAATTATTTCTAGCAGTTAATTTTGTTGCTATTGTGTTGTTTTGATGATGCTACCGTGTATATGCAACATATAATACAGGTAAAGCCAGCAAATGAATATCTATTTGAGGTATTCAAAGAAGATAAATTATGGATTGTAAATCTCAAAGAACAAACTTCCACTTGCAATAGATTTTAGAAGGATGAAATTGTTGGGTTTTATTCCCTTATAAAACCATGTCGAACCTGTAACGCGATTTTATATTGTCGATAAAAGTAGTATAAATCATTTAGTCTCAAGCTCATGTTGCTTGCTTGTTTAATTACATGATTATTGAAATAATACAAACATTTATAAAATCCTAAACATATGGATAGTTACAATTATAGTGACTAGATCACAGTGGATTATAGTTGTAATTATATGTTCAAAAGAACGAGTCCTAAGATTAGATCAGTGCATTGGATTTTCACTGATTAGGCAATCTGCGATATGATCTACCTACACATTCGGGATGTGATGTCTTTTCCAAGGCATTGACCAAGTAAATAAGATCGGATGTATTTAGTTACATCGGACTAGGACCAATATTGACTATTGATTGATAAATATGTGTCGTTGTTATCGAATCTAATAAATGTCACAACATTGACCATATGTTAAGTCGATCTTAATTCTGAGTGATAATATTCTGCTAATTATATTATTTAAATATTTTGACTTGTTCGTTACCATCTTACCCTACGGTCTAGCCCATACTTACATCTTGGAGATTTAGTAGTGTAATTGAGTGGGAGTATTATTCATAGATATGAAATCTATAACTTCTGTATGAGAAGTGAAAAAATGTTTTACTTAATATCTTTGTTCAAAAGGTTAAATGATTGAGATCTCATTTCTGTGATTAAGTCACAGAAATATCATTTATAAGGAACTTAGTGGGCGTTAAGGATAAAATACTGATGAGGGGTAAAATGGTAATTTGTACCCATCTCGTTAGTAAGTCATCGATAGAGGATTGACTGACTGTAATGGTTATAACAATGGATAACGTATTTATGGTTTTGAAAATACGTTCTATGAATTCAAGAGTTCAATTCTGAGTCTATAGTGGAGTCACTAAGAATTAATAAGGTAGTGAAATTATTCGTAAATAAATTCACGGTAACTTGTTGGAGCTTGATTTCATGGATCCATGGTCCCCACATCACATTTGAGTAAATAATCTAGAATGTCTCAATTAATTGATTTAATTATCAATTAGGATTTTTAAAGTTGACTAGGTCAATTTTGGAAAATTTACAGAGATATGAGATTTAGAGAATAAAAGAGAATCTTTAGGTAAATTTATTAATATTGATAAATTGGTGTAAATATAAATAAATAATAGTAAATCAAGTTTCAAATTATTATTAGTTAATTTGAATAAGGATTTAATTAATTAATTAAAAATAAATAAATAAAAGGTTTTGAATTTAGGCCCAATTGGGATTTAAATTCAAAATAAAGAGATTGGGCCCAAGTCCATTTATGGCAACCCAAGGCTTTTATTTTTGTTTATTATTTTTAATTAATTGAAATTTAAATAAATCTCATTAAGTTGCCTATATAAGGAATATGATATCTAGAGTTTTCATAAGGAAGTGAGCTTCAATTGATTGGTAAGTGAAAACCTAGACAGTCTAACATTTCTTGGCCACTCTCTCTTCTTCTTCTCTTCAAGATCTCTATCTCATGTGTTGAGAACCAGCCCATACTAGTTCTAGGTTGATCAAAGGCTTGGTGAGAAAGAATGTGTTGCTGATCTTGTTCAATCTCTTGATAATACTCTGCTACAAAAAGGAATCGAGGGTTATAGAGAGATTGAAGGATGGAGTTGTTCAAGTTCCGCTGCGTCATGTAAGCTTTTACTTTACTCTGTATTTGTATCAATTTCATAGGAGCATGTTCTAGGAATTTGCATGTTTGATTTGATAATATGTAAATTGCATGAAAATAAATAATGATCCTACAATAAGTATTTCGTACAGAAATGCCATGTGGTCATGCTCTTGTTGTGATGAAAGAGATGAACATAGATCCCTACAATTACTGTTCACTTTACTACACAACGAAGGTATGGTTAGAAACATATGACACAACAGTATATCCAGTTGGGTATTGTTCCATCATTGAAGAGGAGTTCATATCGAGCTTGAGGTAAGATTCTAACCATTAGAACTCTGGTTTTCTGCTCTGTTTCATTATTGGGTTCAGTTGAGATTTTGGGTTTGAAAGTTGAGTATTCAATGAGGTTTTTGGCAAAACTTGGTTAGGTTATGATGCCTAGGACTAGTATATATGGTATTTGAGTTCAATTGGGAGTTTAAATGGTGTTTTGAAACTTTTGAATCAGGTTGGAAATGGAGGATTCGAAGGAGGAAGAACCAGGGCCATCTCTGCCTGGTCCTACCGCTATAGCGCCCAAAGGGTAGCGCTATAGTGCTAGCCAAGGAAAAATGTCCCTGGTTGTAGCATTGGGCCGCTAGGGGGGTAGCGCTGTAGCGCTACCCTATTTTCTCAGATGCATATTTTGGGTGTTTTTAAGGGTTTTTGGCTCGGGGTTTCAATCCTTAAGGCTCGGGATCGAATCTACTTACTGTTTGGGTACAATTCGTGGTCCCGGGAGTGAGGTTTAGGTTAAGACCCATTTATTGATATTTTCAATAATTGGATACCATATCTGGTTATGACTAGGTGACCGCTAAGGGATCAAAGGATCGATCGTTCTCAAGGGTCGTTCATAATGTATTTCTCGCTCAAACAAGAGGTAAGAAAACTGCACCTGATTATGTGGTTAGGTTGGGACTAAGTGCTCCCTATATTTGTAAGCATTGTTATGTGATTGTGATGAACCATGTGAATATGATGGGGCTAAGAGCTCTCTATATTTGTATATGATGTCATGAGATGGTATTATGCCATGGGGACATATGATAAACGGCCTAAGAGTGCTGAAATCAATATTTGCGCACAGGGCGCGGCTCAGCCACTGGTAGCTGAGGAAAGCTTATTAATCACTGAGCTCGATTAAGCTGGCCAGTGTCAGTGGGTATAACATTGGGGGCGACCTAAGTGAGCCGAAGACAGTGGGTTAAGCAGAGGGTACGCCCTAAGGGCGCCGACCCTGAATATAGTGTAATGGTTGTGATAGATTGTTGATTATGAATGTGATTATTGTTGTTAATTTGATGAAAATGAAATGTTGATTATCTGGATGACAAATTTTGATTTGTCATTTTTTATCACTGAATAGGCAAATGTTATGAATTGCTGAATGCTTGGTTACGTTTTATGGAATATCTGGTTATTTATATTGATCTTGCTATGATATCATGTTTTCTTGATGGGCCTCGGCTCACGGGTGCTACGTGGTGCGGGTAAAGACAAGGGTATGTTGGATCAACCATGAGTTGGAGAGCTCTGGGGGCGAGGTGTACATTTTCAGCTACTCGGCCGCCACGGTCGAGGGTTTGTACAGGGACGGAAACTTAAAATGTGTATTTTTCCATTAGAATGGCCTGGGTTATTTATAACTTCTGGAATTTTTGAAAATGTGTCATCTAAGCCCTGTTTTGAGATTCCATGTATTAAACTTTCATTTTTAACAAAAATAACATGTTAATGACCAAACTCTTTTACTCCTAATTCGTTGATGACGTTAGATTCACATTTTGTTTAAATGACTTCATTAGCAAGTCTTGCACTATTATAAACACATAGTGTAACGGTCTTGGTTACCCAGGGCGTTACAACGGTGATGCTGAATAGCGTGAATCACGCATTTATGAACATGTGTGTTCTAAGATAAGCTATTCAACTCTACTAACTTCTTACCCAGATCTTTTTTGGAGACATACTACTTAGACCGCATGTGACATTTTTTAAATGTTGTGCCATCTCAAAAGTTGTCTCCAAGACACCACTAGAATTATGAAATGGTCGTGAACCTGGTCTACGTCATTATGGAATTTTGCGGTGTCCTGTTTATGTCTTGAGGAAAAAGGTAGGAAAGCTAGAACAACAAACTGAAGTTTGCTTGTTTGATGGCTATTCTAAAGGTACTCAGGGTGGTCTATTTTATAGTCTAGTAGACAAGAAAGTGTTTGGCTCTGCAAATGCTACTTTTCTTAATAACGACTACATAATGAACTTCAAGTCTCATAACAAAATAGTATTAGATGGAAAAATGATAAACTATTGTTCCATCCTCACCGATGCAAGTCGATGAAAACAAGGTAATTTAGAAACCACTAATCCAAGTCAGAAAGTTGCGTTGCCTCGTCATAGTGGGAGAGTTTCTCCGAACCCAGTACCTATGATATGGATAGTGAAACCCATAAGTTGGTTGGGGACACAAGTAACAATGATCCGTTGGCCTTTAAACAAAAAATGGGTAAGTCTGAAAGGGATCTTTAACTGGAAGCCAAGTACCAGGAAATAGAGTCTAAGTACTCTAAATTTTTCTGAGATCTTGTAGATGTGCCATTGGACTTTAGGCCCATGGGGTGCAAGTGGATCTATAAGAACAAGAGAGGAGCTAATGGAAAGGTCGAGACATTTAAGGCTCGACTCGTGGCAGAGAAAGAAAGTTGACTTAGAGATAACTTTTTCTCCAATAGTCATGTTAAAATTCATTTAGTATACTCTTATCCATAGCCACGACTCTTGATTAAGAGATAAGGCAAATGGATATCAAAGAAGCATTTTTAATGGTTATCTTGATGAGACCATTTACATGGATCAATCAGAAGGATTTAAAGTAGCTAGACATCAATCTATTGACTTAAACAAGCTTCGCGCTCTTGGAACTTAAGGTTAAATGGAAACATTAAGACCTGTGGTTTTGAACAAAATGTAGTTGACCCTTGTGTTTAACAACTTAAGGAAAAAGACATTGTGGTGTTCTTAATCCTTTATGTAGATGATATCTTACTCATTGGACACAATGTCAATAAATTATCATATATAAAGAACTGGCTAGAAACGAAATTTCAAATTTCATTGTAGCAAGTCATGTTCTTGGTATGCAGAACATCACCAATAGATAACTGAATTTTGGCTCTAACTCAAGCAACCTACTTAGGTGAGGTTCTTGGTCGTTACTCTATAACAAATTCTGAGAAAGGATGTTTAGCATCTTGACATGGAATTTATTTTTCTAAGCAGTAGTCTCCATGGACTCCTCAAGAGAAAGAAAAGATATAATAAATTCCTTATGCATTTGCAATTAAAAGTCTAATGCATACTATGTTGTGTGTTGTGACTGGAGATCTGTTATGCAGTGGGAGTGGTGAGCAAGTGTCAGTAAAACCTTGGAAATGAACAATAGATGGAGGTCAGTATATTTGATGGACTAGATACTATATGTTAGTCTTTTCATGTGGTTCTTTGAACCTGTTAGGCTACACAGGTTCAAATTTTAGGATGATGCTGATGACAAGAAGTCTACTTCTAAAAAATGTGTTTACTCTTAGGGGTGGAGCTATGATTTGGAGAAGCAATAGGTTGTCTGCCATCTCAGTAGCTGTGATTTGGAGAAGCGTTAGGCTATCTTCCATTTCAAAATCCACCTTGGAGGTTGAGTACATAGCTGCATCTATGGCGGCTAAGGAAATAGTCCGACTAAGGAAGTTCTATACGGATCTCGGTGTTATTCCAGAAATGGATAAACCACTCATTTTGTCTAGTGACAGTAATTAGGCAATAGCAAATTCGAAAGAACCTCGAAGCTATAAAAGAGCAAAGCATGTAGAGAGAAAGTACCACATTATCGAGGATGTGTGGCGAAGGCGTGAAGTGAAGGTGGTGAAGATAGCATTGGAAGGAAATCTTTCATATCCCTTTACGAAGATATTAGTAGAGAGAAGAATTGTGAAGCTTGTAGAATGCATGGTTTTGAGAAACATGTCCCATTTGTTTTAAAAGGGCAAGTGGGAGTTTTTTTGATTTTATGCCTTTATAAAACCATGTCAGACATGTAACGCGATTTTATATTGTCGATAGAAGTAGTATAAATCATTTTGTTTGATACACATGTTTCTTGCTTGTTTTATTACATTATTATTGAAATAATACAAACATTTATAAAATCTTGAACGTATGGATAGTTACAATTATAGTGACTAGATCACAGTGGATTATAGTTGTAATTATATGTTCAAAAGAACGAGTCCTAAGATTAGATCAGTGCATTGGATTTTCACTGATTAGGCAATCTACGATATGATTTACTTACACATTCGGGGTGTGATGTCTTGTCCAAGGAATTAACCAAGTAGATAAGATCGGATGTATTTAGTTACATCGGACTAGGACCGATATTGATTATTGATTGATAAAGTATTGTTGTTATCGAATCTAATCAATGTCACAATGTTGACCATATGTTAAGTCGATCTTAATTCTGAGTGATAATATTCTGCTAATTATATTATTTAAATCTTTGGACTTGTTCGTTACTAGCTTACCCTACGGTCTAGCCCATACTTACATCTTGGAGATTTAGTAGTGTAATTGAGTGGGAGTATTATTCATAGATATGAAATCTGTAACATCTGTATGAGAAGTGAAAAGATTATTTCCTTAATAGCTTTGTTCAAAAGGTTAAATTATTGAGATCTCATTTCTGTGATTAAATTCACAGAAATATCATTTATAAGGAACTTAGTGGGAGTTAAGGATAAAATACTAATGAGGGGTAAAACGGTAATTTGCACCCATCTCGTTAGTAAGTCATCGATAGAGGATTGACTGACTGTAATGGTTATAACAATGGATAACGTATTTATGGTTTTGGAAATACGTTCTATGAATTCAAGAGTTCAATTCTGAGTCTATAGTGGAGTCACTAAGAATTAATAAGGTAGTGAAATTATTCGTAAATAAATTCACGGTAACTTGTTGGAGCTTGATTTTATGGATCCATGGTCCCCGCATCACCTTTGAGTAAATAATCTAGAATGTCTCAATTAATTGATTTAATTATCAATTAGGATTTTTAAAGTTGACTAGGTCAATTTTGGAAAATTTACAGAGATATGAGATTTAGAGAATAAAAGAGAATCTTTGGGTAAATTTATTAATATTGATAAATTGGTGTCAATATAAATAAATAATAGTAAATCAAGTTTCAAATTATAATTAGTTAATTTGAATAAGGATTTAATTAATTAATTAAAAAAAAATAAAATGTTTTGAATTTAGGCCCAATTGGGATTTAAATTCAAAACAAAAAGATTGGGCCCATATCCATTTATGGCAACCCAAGGCTTTTATTTTTGTTTATTATTTTTAATTAATTGAAATTTAAATAAATCTCATTAAGTTGCCTATATAAGGAATATGATATCTAGAGTTTTCATAAGGAAGTGAGCTTCAATTGATTGGTAAGTGAAAACCTAGACAGTCTAACATTTCTCGGCCACTCTCTCTTCTTCTTCTCTTCAAGATCTCTATCTCATGTGTTGAGAACCAGCCCATACTAGTTCTAGGTTGATCAAAGGCTTGGTGAGAAAGAATGTGTTGTTGATCTTGTTCAATCTCTTGATTATACTCTGCTACATAAAGGAATCAGGGGTTAGAGAGATTGAAGGATGGAGTTGTTCCAGTTCCGCTGCATAATGTAAGCTTTTACTTTACTCTGTATTTGTATCAATTTCATAGGAGCATGTTTTAGGAATTTTCATGTTTGTTTTGATAATATGTAAATTGCATGAAAATAAATAATGATCCTACAATAAGTATTTCGTACAGAAATGCCATGTGGTCATGATCTTGTTGAGATGAAAGAGATGAACATAGACCCCTACGATTACTGTTCACTTTACTACACAACGAAGGTATGGTTAGAAACATATGACACAACAGTATATCCAGTAGGGAAACAACGAGATTGTTAATTACCAAACTTTTTCAAAGACACCATAGTGTTGCCTCAATTTGAAAGAGTGAAACCTAGAAGACCAAAGAAAAGAAGAATCAGATTTGCTTGGGAAACTCAAAAGAAGAACAAGTGCAGTAAGTGTGGACAAAGAGATCATAATAGGAAGACATGTCGAAACCAACCACCAAGAAGTTGAGAATAACAACACAGCAACACATACAAATGCTAGTTTATCAAATCCCCTAAAGATATTACATTGGTTTCAATTTTTTATTTTTAACACTTAAAAATTGGATTGAAATCCATTAGTTCTTGTTGCTTATTTGTTATTCCATGAATTATTTTTTTTTCTTTTATTAACTTTTTAGTTTTTTGGGATAGATACATTCTACTGATATTAAGTCATAATTGTTGATGACTAGTTATTGATTTAAAACATTTATTTTAAAACAAAATAGCTTATTATATAAGCTTGTTGTTGTTGTGTTGGTATAAAGTTGTAACAAACAAACAAACCACAATGACAAAAAAATAGAAAGAGCAATGTCTGAAAAATTTATTGAAAATAAAATAGGTCCAAAAAGATAATTGTTACCAAAAGAATCCAAACAATTACACTACTATCTAGGAAACTAAAATTACAAAAAAGAAAAACAATGTTTGAGGTTGTTCATTGGTTGCTAAAGTGTTGTTCCAATGCTGCTTACAACGAAAACGCCATCATGAAGCCTTTAAAGGCAGTCTTTTTCACTTTCTTCCAACTTTTTAGTAACTTTATTAGGAGACTTCTTTTGAAGTGCAGGTTGACTAGAAACATTCTCTATCTTCTTCATTTTTCCATAAGAATAAAAAAGAACTGCCAATCTAGAATGGTGATCTTTAATTGAAAAATTACTTGATGGAATTTCCTTGCAATCAGCAATATACTCAGCAAATGATGCAACAAAAAGCCCATAACCACTGTAAAAGAGACACCATTTAATGGGTTAGTAAAATTTAAACAAGTTATTAAAATATTATTAGAACATATACAATAAAACATAGGATACTACTTACTTGTTCTCTTGTAGAGGCAATCCATCAACACTAACAACAGCAAAATGGGCCTTGGAATCAATAGAAATCGAAGTAGGATCATTTCTAATATTGTAAAAATTCAAGAGCTCAAAGAACAATGGTAGCAGGATAGAATATGGCTTAATAGCTGCCATCAGTACAGCTTCATACTGCCCAGACTTCAATGAGTTATACATGTAAATAATCCTTTCCTTGATATTCAAATGTCGTAGAATCCAATGGCTCTCCTTCATCATATTTATTTTGAACAAAACATGGTAACACTCAACCCATGGTTTACCACACATATGCTTTTTGTCTTTTATAAACTGAGCAATTGAATTCCTAAGGTTAACAGCTGATCCATCCTGATCCTTCTACAGATATTTCTCATAAAGAGAAGAAATGCTCTCACTAAATCAACAATATGTTGTAGTGAAGTTCACTTTAGGGAAAGTTGAATGCTTCCCACTCTTCCTTGAGTAATAGAATATGACATCAATGTGTTGAATACAAAATGAAACGAAAACAATTGTCATAAGAAATTGAATACCAACATCACGGCAACACAATACCAACATTAAAAAATAAATATAAAACAAATAGATAAGCAAAAAAACTCACTGAGTCTGTAAGAAATTCACCACAATGAGCAAGAATGTGGAACCACATCTTATCATTCACTACATCAACTCCAAAGTTAAAGGTGTGCTTAAATATATTATTACCCTATAAAAAGAAAAAGGTATAAAAACAAAAAAGAACAATATTAAAAAAAAATAAAAAAGTACTAATAAAACTAATAACATACTTGGCTCTTTTATTTCGACCATCAAGTAGCCAAATATCAAATTCATTTTCATGTTCCTCATTATGACCCTCGCCAATGTTGTCGTCCAGCAGAAACAACCCTTCAACATAAGTCACCATCTGAAATGCTTCACCTTCTTCACCAGAACCAAAACCAAAAGATCCAAAATCTTGCTGGAATGGAGATTTCAAAGCTACTCCAGACTTCTTAATTTTCTTCTCTATAATAGCGCTATCCTTAACCTGAACAACAACACTTTCAGAAATAACAGCATTAGACTCTTGCACTGGTACACCAACAAGACCCTCATGAGCTCGTTGCTCAACAGTCAGCATGTTTTCACCAAGTGCGGAGGAAGTGGAATGAAACTATACAACAACAAATAAAAACACATTGTATTACAAATAAGCAATAATCGAAAACCCATACAACATCATGAAAACAATGTTTTACCAACAACAAGGCAACAAACCAAACATTCATTATTGAAACATCCTCTTGTCCAAACAACACAATTCTTCAATCTAAAGCTGACTTAACCCATTGAAAAAAAATATCAAAATATTTTCCACTGGCAGTCTTCAAAACAAATTAAATTAAAAATTTTAAACATTGGAACAAATGAATAAAAAAAAAGTCACAATAAACAAACTACATTGTCCAAAACAATATCATTTTCATCAATGTCCTTCTTAGACACAACAGCATCATTTTCATCAATGTCCTCCTTAGACATTGTAACGCCCCATAATCCTAACCATGAGACCACACCAGAGTACTTGTCATTTCAAATCATTTTCAAGGTCGAAAACCAAATAATAGACTAAGTAATGCATAAAACTTCTTTGAAATATTCTTATTTAAAACATACAGTATTCAGATTTCTGTAATTTAAAATAAAGCATTGATTTAAATGTCTGTAAACAAACAAAACTATTTATAGTCTCAATTTACAATGAAACATCTTTAAATTCATATGAATAAAAATGTCAAGTAAAACTTTGGCATTTATGCCCCTTTGATCGTAACAAGGTTGAGCGACTCTCATGATATACATTTCTTTCTGGATTTTACTTCGCCCGTCGCCACGAAACAAATCAACTTATGGCACCTGCAACACGGAGTACCCATTAGCTAACGCCTAGTAAGAAGAGTTGTTGTAGTATACAGCCCTCCAACCCAAACCAAAACAACATATAACCAAAAATATTATATTCATAGTAATACTAAACATACAGAATCTATTCATAAGACAAGATATAACTATAACATAACATATTCACAATATAAATAAATCATATCAAAAATATAACTAACATAACATAATATACATGTAGAGTCCAAGAACTTTACTTAGCTAGTTAGATAATAGTAGCAATAGTAATAGTTGTAGTATTTTTATTACTGTGGATTTTGGTTCAGACCGGGATTTAGTTGGACACTCATAGTAACACTTGTAGATTTTCTAAGTTTAACCTATAGTTTAAGAATATTAATTTTAACCTAAGGTTTGATTAATATGACTAATATTGATGGTGTTATTTATTATATTATAAGGTTTAGATAGACCCAATAAGATAGTAACACTTGTCTTGTGTATGTTTAATGATAATTAAGTATTTTTGAGGAATAAGTTTATTAAGATCTATATTTGAATATCCTAGGGTCTGTCAGCAACTTTGAAATTGTTAGAGGACTTAGTCAAAGATGTTTACTCAATTCAAATTAGGCTGAAAATGTGCAATTTCGTGTTTAATATTTTAGCGTATGCCGATATATCGCAGCTATAGGGGGCGATATATTGCCATATGGGGATACGAAAAAACACGTAACTTCGCACAACCACCTCGACGAGCCTCGGGCATATTAGCCCAGGCGATATATCGCCTACTAGGGGCGATATATCGACTCATGTACCATATTTTTAAATGTTTTTGAAATCGAGCTTAATTTATTCTTTAACCTCTTGATAAGTTCAGCATCTTTCTGACCGAGTCTTCAGCCTCTGCTGAATGATAATTCAAATATTTTTCAATTAAAAAGCCATTATTTTATTCAAGTTAAATGAAGATCTTTTCATTCTTGAACTCTATAAATAGGACCTAGTACCCAACCATTTGTTCATTCATCAAGCTAAGTTCAGAGTATGCAAGCTGCTAGGTTATTTTAAGAGTGACAAACACTTGAGTTGGGGTCATAAGCTTTATCCTTATAAGCTTAATAAACACTCAGGAAGTAAGGTTTATAGTATATTTCGGGTTCGAGGAGTAGTTCGGTCATAGAAGCATTAAAGGTATTCAAAATTCTAGTTCATTTTTGTATTGTTTCCTTAAGTTCTTATAGTTTTCTACTCAGAATCCTAACTCTATTCTTTATTCTTGGTTAGGAAATCTAAGATCTTGAACATAAGATTCTTGGAAAGTATCTTTTCGATGGTATAGTTCTTTCATTCTTTTCATCCCTTTTTCATTAGTATACTCACCTTTCTTTGATGGTTTTTAGGAGTGTTCCAAAGTCCCAATCCTGTTTTCATATCCCGGTATATTTGGTAAGGAAAATAGGATAGGATTTTATATGTTCTGTTATACGTTATCTTTTGATTTATGTGTTATATTATATGTTATCTTATGTATGTTTGTATACTTGGGCATATGACTTGTAGAACTAACAAGCCCCAATAAATTTATGGGCATATGACTTGCTTAGCTAGCAAGCCCCAAAAATTTAATGGGCATATGACTTGTTTAGTTTACGAGCCCCAAGTAATAATGGCCATTATAGTATATGTGACATATGTTTATGATATGTTTTAGTATATGTTGCGATATGAATTTTATGTATATGATTTATGTGTTAGATTTTCCTTGCTGGGCATTAGGCTCATTCCTTTATGTTTATATGTGCAGGAAAATAACTATGGTGGGGGAAAGGTTCTTGGCAGCTTGGGGGTTGTGTATTGAGGCAGAATGGAAATGGATGGATTGAGCGTTCGATTCAAGGATGAAGTCGCTTCTTAGTCCTTTAAAAAAAATTATGCTTTATATGTATTTTCGCACTTTATTTTGTAATCCATTTATTTAAAGTTATGTTATGTTTTCATTTTAAAAACAATGAGATCCCATATCCTACTTTAAATTTTATGTAGTTTAACATTTGTCTTACAAGTTTTAATGAAGTTATGATTATTTCACTAGTGAGTTCTATTAAAGATTAATGTCTATGTATAAGTATTCATTAATGCTCCAAAGTTTAGAGTAGTTAGGTCATTACAATACCATATCAGAATCGCTCTAGCCATAGACCAATACTATTCTGGTCAAGTGTGCAACCGAGCATGAAAACGTAAGCATGCATTTCAACATATCATAAGCATGCAATTTTTCGTAACGTAAACATGAAAATTGCCATATCGTAAGCAAGTTACGCAAAACATACAACATACCCTACATATCACAAATACACGTATCATGCATACCTTAAAACATATTCATACTCATGACAAATAAATAAAACTATTTGTAAGTACGTCAAGTGTACACTCTGCGTGCAACTGTCCACTCTTCTTACATCAATATCCAGCAACAACCACAATCACATTCCTTCAAGTAACCTTACCGAGCTCCTAAGCCAAAATCACACAACTATACATTTAGAGATACATAACTCAATCCAATGTAACATAATAAATTCTAACTCTTTTGGTGACCCAAATACCTTTATAGTATTCTTAAAATACTTCTAAAGGCCCCAAACAGAAACCAACATCAAAGCTTTAATCACCCAAACGAAACAAACAAAATGGAATAGAATTTCATTTCTGGACAAGCAGTCGCACCAAAGGTTCAGCGCGGTCACGCCCGATGCCATTCCCAGATTCCAGATTGCGACTCTGTTCGAGTTTTCCAAGTATAATTTTCCCCAAAACGGCCCAACTGCATATATAGACATAAAATCGACCTTCGATGCATCCTACAACATTCCTAACATGATTTAACATCTATTCATAACATTAAAACCTCTACATGCAATAATTTCATATCCATGCATGGTTAGGGTTCAGGAACCCTACCTTCATCTTCTTCCCCAAGCCATATTTCCAATTCCATAATCAACAATCATAACTTTATAAATTCGACCCTAGCATGTTTCTAACCATTATAAAATATTAATATTGATCATAACATGCATATGTATCCAATAACCTTAACATATCATGCTTGATATCCTATTTCACCATTAACATGTTTCAAGCTTCAAGAACATTCTTAAAAACCTCAAGTTCTAAAAGAAAACTTACCCAATAATGTAGCACGGCCATAGACCACGAAAATCATCTCTTCTAAATTTCCCAAACACTCTTAGGATGAAGATCACGAGCCTCCATCTCCTCTCCATTCTTATTCTCTACTTCACATGTACCTCCATCTCCTTCTATGATTCAAAACAAATGAAACCCTAGCCTCTCTCTATCATATTCTATATATAGTAACCCTAATACCCCTAATTACCACCTTTCCCTTAATGAATCCTTAGCTTATGCCAACCTTTATGCCCTTAATAGTAATTTACCTTCCATTTTCTAGAATTGCTAATTATTTCCTCAAAATAATTAGACTTCACAGTTGAATCCCTACTTAACATATTTTGACTTTAATTCCCCTACACTTGAAGGAAACCATGAGTTGCCTCTTAATAACCAAATTTCCATCAGTATATAAAATTGTCACATAATAACAATTATCATACTTATTCACAAAAGAATGCATTCATACTTAAAATTACGAAAATACCCCTCAAGGGTAAAATCACTAAATTTCCCTCACAAGCCAAATTACCAAAATACCATGATATGCTTGGAGGGATATTACAACCATCCCCCTCTAAAAAAGAATTTCTTCCTCAAAATTCACATCATTAATGCTTCAATGCTTTTCTCTTACCTTAGTGTCACAACCACTTGCCAGCCCTTTCAAGCATTCTACAACTCATAGAATTTTATTTCTTTCATAACTTTATTCAAGTTCCTCAAGAGCATATTGGCGTATCCGTGCTAATTCTCATAGCAATGCCATATGATCATACTTTAACAATTTGCGGGTTACTCTACCATCTATTTTGATCTTCATTACTTAATCCTTTGACAGTGTTCTTACTTCCAATAGTTTGCCACTTTAGGTGTATGTCACATTCCATCCTTAAAGTTTCCCTCAACTCTTATAGGAATGACTCTTACATATCCACTTACCTATTACAAGTAGTTTTCTCCAAAACTCTTCAATCAACAACGTTTCTTTGCTACTCTATTACTTAGTTTTCTTATCTAGGCTGCTCACTGTCATTTCATTACATATCCTCGTGAAACTCCATTTATTATCAACTGAACATAGATAGCATACTTTGTGCATATCTCCTCATAAATCACATCTTGAGTGATTATTATAGACATAAGCCAAACGACCCTTTGGAGAACCTCAAAGCCTATAGTGCCTCGTCTGGCTTGTTTCCATTGTCCAATTTTGTAATACCTCCCATAAAGACACTCTCACAGATATGCAATCTCAACTTCAAGCCACATGTTATGTTGCCTAAAGTTCTACACAACATTCATTATCATACCACTCCTCATACGATATAATTCCAATTATCCATTATCAGTCGCAGAAAACCCATTCGATAAAGGATACCTCCTCCATGGTTTTCAATAATCCAATATGTTATTTCACGCTAAGAATGAAGAAATTAATTGCACCTCAACTATGTGGTTGCCTTATGCCCACCTTTTTAGGTCTTGACAACCTTCTTGACTATTCATTTATAGCTTAATTAAAGATCCATGCAACCTTATCATTTCATCATCATACTCCACCATCTGAGTCAATCTGTCATGTAAATCCTTGACATATTTGAATGACGTCGTGTCTTTGTACGTCTTTCACCATCATTTCCAATGTATTCTGCTACCTTGACAGAAAAACATTTGGTCATAATTTCCATGTTAGGTTCGTCATGTTCCATCATTCGGCACTTTCATAGGTCACAACAACCTCTTGAGTTGTTTATAAGTGGCATTCACGTTCAGTGCCCATTTATAATAGAATCCAAGATATCCTTAACACATATTGTCTTGAACTTGATCAAGCATGCCTTGGAAACCTTGTTAATTAATTCCATGATAACTAGTGGTGTGTTTATCCAAGTATTCCAAACTTCGAATCCATACTATCCAAATATTGATCAGAAACTTTCTCATAATCTATTATTTCTGACATCGTAAATTAATAATATATTAACCCAAAGAAATCTCTAGGACACCTTGTTGTTCCCTTAGGACATTCAAACATACTGGTCACCATCCTTTGGGAAAGAACTATTGCTTGTCAACTTTGCTCGCTCAGTTTTTCGTAATCCATGCACACTTTTGTCACCTTGTCTTTTTCCCAAATAATCGTAATAGTCATGTCTCCCATTCAATTCCTTTATTTTCCCAATGTCGTTGTCCAATGATGCAACAGCCGTGTCTTTTTTCTCCCTTATTCATACTTGCTCCATCAAGTAAGGTGCTCTTAAGTCGTCTTTGTCTCTGATGAAATTTTAGTAGCCATCTTGATCCCTTCCACATATTTGTAGCTCCTTAAAATCTCATTGAATATCCTTTTTTTTATGATGCATGCTGCCTTGACACTCCAATGTTTTACTAATAGTCTTCCACTTCATATACCATGTTAGCTGAAACTGTGGCACCTTCATTGTCGACCATCCATTGTATTTTCAAGTTGATCATGTTGTGGTTGTCAGTAATCATGCCATGCTTTGTGTAGTTGGCTCCTCTCGTGTACCTTCCTCATTGGGTTCATCTAGTGTGCTCAATTTGTGTGTAGTCATCCACCATATCCCATGTAAATAGCATTTTGTTCCTTCTTAACAATCGTACCATTCTCTCCTACTTGTATATTATTAAGTACCTTTTTTTATGACCTCATAAAGCTAACTCATTCGGTCCCTCATCCTGCTGCTAATGATGGACTTGTGTTCCGTCTTTGGCTTCACTAGTGCAAAGACTCTCATTGATGCATTCACCATGTTAGTTTTAGTCCCTCTTTCCTTAAGTAAGCTTCCTTATAAACACTTACCCCTCACTTGTCTCTTGTCCATACCAAAAGTAAACATGCTTAATTCTTTTTTGTGCTTACTTTTCTCTTTGTTGTTTGGTCGACTCTCTTTTCACTGCGTAGACCTTCTAATTCTAAGATTAGGACCTGTATTGAAGTTTTTTTCCACATCTTATCATGTCTAAATTCATGCTCGTCCATCAAAGAACCTCATGGTTGTTCTTGTCCTCCCAATCGGTGTCGCGGTCCCCATACAAATGTCTTCTCCTTCTGACTAATCATTATGAACAATCTCTCAGCTCCATAGCATTTCCAAAGCTTGAGCATAGATTGTAACTGTAATGCCCTGGATAGCCAAGACCGTTACACTGTGTGTTTATAAAGTGCTAGACTTGCTAACCAAGTCATTTAATTAAAATCATGTTACTGGAACTATAAAGGAACTAGGGTTTAAAATGGTTTGGTCTCAAAAGCCACATTTTCATTAATAAGCATCATCTGTTTACACGGGATCCCGAAAATATTAAGTTTAAAGACTGTTTAAAAAAGACACAGGGTTTATATACAATATCAAGCCATATTAAGGCAAAACAGACAACTGGGTAATCCCTGTCCTGACCCACTCCTCGACCATGGCGATCGAACAGCTGGCTATGTACATTCAGCCCCGCAGCCCTCCAACTCAGGATTGGTCCAGCTTGCCCTTGCCTTTACCTGCACCACGTAGCAACCGTGAGCCAAGGCCCAGCAAGAAAACACAACAATAGGGCATAAGCAATCAATAGACAAATCAATATCTCACATTGCATCACATAATCTCAACCATATATCCATTCAATATAATCAAGTATTCAACATGATAAGCATATCAATTCATTTCATACATCACTGCACAAATGATAACTAGGGCTAGCGCTCTCAGGCTGCTCCCTCCTTTATCCCACTGACTCCGGCCAGCTTAAACCGAGCTCAGTGGATATTAAGTTATCCTTGGCTACCAGTGGCCAAGTCGCGCCCTGTGCGCAAATATTATGTACCGCACTCTTAGGCCGCTTTTACATGTCCCATGGTGTAATACCATCATTGACACGATACAAGTATCGGGAGCACTTAGACCCATCACAAACATGTAACCGGGTGCAGTTTTCTTACCTTTCAATTCACTAGCTTTGATTCCTCGACTCCTTGAGCACGATCCCCCTCGAGCCCTAGCGCTCACCTAAACACAATCATGGGCCAAAGTCATTATCAATCCTTAAGTTCAAAACCTAGCCTCGGGGCCAATCCCGAGCCCCCGGGAAGTCCTAGTTCCACCAAACAAGGTGATGGAATCAAACTCCAAACCCTAGGTCAAAAGCCCTTGCAAAGAACCCTAAAATCCCCTTCAGAAGGCAGGGTAGCACTACAGCGCTCATGGGAGGGCGCTACTGCGCTACAAACAGAAGCAAAACCCCATCAGCAAACTTGGCCTAGCGCTACAGTGCCCAAAGGCTAGCGCTGTAGCGCTAGTCACAGACTGGCCAACACCAGTTTTTCCCTTCTGCGATTTCCTCGAACCAACCTCAACCAAAACTCTTCCAAATCTTCCCCAACCTCCAAAACAACCTTATGACCATACTCCACTCATCCCAAGCACACCAAATACCTAGAACTCAAGCACATTCATCCCCAAACTCAAAATTCACCATGGCCACTCCTAAACACTAAAACTCAGCAGAAACCAGCTGAACAACAAAGTTGGAGTTTAGAATTTATACCTCTGGTGGAATTTCGACCTCAAGGTGCCTCTAGACTTCCTTGGCTTTCTCCTCCTCAGCCTTAGGCCTGAATTCCCTAAAGTTTCATCCAATTCAACTTAAACACCATAGCTCAAAAACCAGAAACAAAAACTGAAGAACTCTAAAGTCTTACCTCAAGTGCTGATGAATCCCTGCTAAACCTCTGCCAATTTCTCAATCCTAGGTTAGGATCCTTGATGCTTAGTTTATCCTAGCTCTCCTCTGAGCTTTACTCCAGAAATCCTCAAGAAATAGATGAAGGAAATATAAACCGACCTAGAGAACTCTCTCTGTCTTTCTCTCTTTCTTTTCCCTTCCTTTTCCTTCTTTTTCAAACTTCCACACTTCTCTACAATTCCCACTAACATAAAGCCTTGGTAATACTTAACTTCTATAAGCCAAATGACTATTATGCCCTCCCTATTAAGTCTAAACCCTTTAATCCACTTAGGGGCATTTTAGTCATTTTACCCCAATTCCCGCTAACTCCTCGAGTGTCTCTAATATTTCCCGCTTAACTCCCGATACCTAATTAATCACCAATAACATTCGTCAATGTCAAGATAAACTCCAGTATATTCACTAAATTCCCATTTATACCTCTAAGCTCACACCGAGCCGGGTATAAATCCCCGCCATGGCTTTTTCGCTACTTTGCTCACTAGGATCGTCTCGAGTCACAGATCACAGATATATCCACATAATAATGTGGTCTCGACAATTATCACATATATCAAAGCAGTTTTGCCCATAATGGCCAAAATTATGATTATGCCCTTCTAACCTAATCAGGGGCTTTATGCATACTAATACACATAGTCATGCATCTCAAATATTCAAATAATCATATAACATGCTTTAAATCATAATCATGCATCCTAATCATTAAAACCACACATAATTCCCATTATGCCCTCCAGGCACACTAATCAAGGCCCTTAAGCCTTACTAGTGAATTTGGGTCGTTACAACTATCCCCTCCTAATGGGAATTTCGTCCTCGAAATTTACCTGAACAACTCGAGATACTGATCCTGCATCGCTATCTCAAGCTCCCAGGTCGCCTCCTCGACCTTACTATTCCTCCACAGCACTTTAACCAGAGGAATCGTCTTATTCCGCAACACTTTATCTTTCCGATCCAAGATCTGAACTGGTTGCTCTTCATAAGCTAAATCTGTTTGTAACTCCAAATCTTCATATCTCAACACGTGAGTCGCATCTGAGACATACTTCCGAAGAATGGAAACATGAAACACATCATGAACTCCAGACAACGATGGTGGCAAGGCCAAACTGTAAGCCACCTGTCCAATCCTTTCCAGGATCTCGAATGGCCCAATGAATCTAGGGCTTAGCTTGCCCTTCTTTCCAAACCTCCTCACTCCTCGCAATGGTGAAACTCAAAGAAAGGCGTGGTCCCCAACCTGGAACTCCATGTTCCTACGCTTAGGATCAGCGTAGTTTTTCCGTCTACTCTGAGAAGCGAGCATCCTAGCCCGGATCTTCTCTATGGCCTCACTTGTCTTCAGAACCATATCTGGTCCCAAATACCTCCTCTCTCCCATCTCATCCCAATGAATGGGTGATCTACATCTTCTCCCATATAACATCTCGTACGGAGCCACTCCAATCGTTGACTGATAACTATTGTTATACGAGAACTCAATCAACGAAAGGTACTTACTCCATGAACCCTCAAAATCAATCACACATGCTCTAAGCATATCCTCCAATACCTGGATCGTCCTCTCAGACTGTCCATCAGTCTGAGGATGAAAGGCTATACTGAATGTCAACTGAGTCCCCAGAGCTTTCTGCAAACCACCCCATAATTTGGAAGTGAAGATAGGATCCCGGTCTGACACTATAGACTTAGGAACCCCATGGAGACGTACGATCTCCCTCACATACAACTCAGCATACTGATCCACAATATATGTTGACCTCACTGGAAGGAAATGGGCTGACTTGGTGTATCTATCCACTATTACCCACACCGAGTCATGAAGCCCCACTGTCCTGGGTAAACCTCCCACAAAATCCATGGTAATGTCCTCCCATTTCCATTCAGGAATACCTAAAGGCTGAAGCAATCCTGCTGGTCGCTGATGCTCAGCTTTCACCTGCTGACAGGTTAAGCATCTGGCAACGTACTCTACCACATCCTTCTTCATCCCGGGCCACCAATACAAAGTCTGTAGATCCTGATACATCTTCGTGGTACTCGAATGAAGTGAGTACGGCGTCGTATGAGACTCATCTAGTATCTCTCGTCTGATCCCCTCATCAGCTGGAACACAAATCCGTCCCTGATACCGAAGTAAACCAACCTCAGAAACAGAATAGTCTTTAGCTACTCCCGCTAAGACATCCTCTCTAACCCTCTGTAACTGAGCGTCTACCAACTGGCCTTCTCTGATCCGCTCTAGCAGGGTCTACTGCAGAGTAATATTAGCCAACCGGCCCACCACCAACTCTATCCCTACTCTAACCATCTCATCAACTAACTCCCTTGAAATCTGAACAGAACTATACAACTGACCTGGACCTCTACGGCTCAATGCATCCGCCACCACATTGGCTTTCCCTGGATGGTAAAGAATATCACAATCATAATCCTTTACCAACTCCAGCCAACGTCTCTGTCTCATATTCAGGTCCTTCTGTGTAAAGAAATACTTCAGGATCTTATGGTCAATGTATACCTCGCACTTCTCCCCATACAAATAATGTCGCCAAATCTTCAGTGCAAAAACCACTGCTGCCAGCTCCAAGTCATGAGTAGGATACTGCTGCTCATACTCCTTCAGTTGTCGTGATGCATAAGCTATAACCTTCTCATTCTGCATCAACACACATCCTAAGCCCAACCTCGATGAATCACAATAGACAACAAACTTCCTTTCCCCTGAAGGAAGACTCAACACAGGCGCTGTACTAAGTCGTCGCTTCAACTCCTGGAAGCTGTCTTCACACTTGTCCGACCAGATAAACTTCAGATTCTTCCTCGTCAATTCTATCATCGGTGCTGCTATCTTCGAAAAGCCCTCTACAAATCGTCTGTAGTAACCTGCCAGACCAAGAAAACTCCGCACCTCCGAGGCATTCCTTAGCCTCGGCCAATCCCTAACTGCCTCTATCTTAGATGGATCCACCTTAATCCCATCTGCACCCACGATATGTCCAAGGAATGTCACTTCAGGTAACCAGAACTCACACTTCTTAAACTTAGCGTACAACTGATGCTCCCTCAACCTCTGAAGAACCTGTCAAAGATGAAATTCGTGCTCTGCCTCTGAACTAGAATACACCAAGATGTCGTCGATGAAGACAATAACGAACTGATCCAGAAAATCCTTGAACACCCTGTTCATTAGATCCATAAAGGCTGCTGGGACATTGGTCAAACCAAAAGACATGACCAAGAACTCATAGTGCCCATACCGCGTTCGGAAGGCTGTCTTAGGTATGTCCTCATCCTTGATCCTCAGCTGGTGATAACCAGATCAAAGATCAATCTTTGAGAACACCGTCTTACCCTGCAGCTGATCGAACAAGTCATCAATCCTTGGTAGGGGGTACTTATTCTTAATAGTTAACTTGCTCAATTCTCGGTAGTCGATACACATCCTCAAAGTCCCGTCCTTCTTCTTAACAAACAAAACTGGAGCACCCCATGGAGAATAGCTAGGTCTGATGAACCCCAGATCCAGAAGCTCCTGCAGCTATATCTTTAATTCTTTTAGTTCCGCCGGTGCCATCCTATATGGTGCCCTTGACACTGGCTCTGTCCCTGGTGCCAACTCAATAACAAACTGAATCTCCCTACACGGCGGCGACCCCGGCAAATCCTCAGGGAACACATCCAAGAACTCGCAAACCAATCTGGTGTCCTCCGGTCCCACTGGTGAAACTCTGGTGGAATCCACCACACTAGCCAAAAAGCCTATACAACCACCCTGTAACAAGTCTCTGGCTCTCAATGCAGATATCCTGGGTACGCGGGGTCCTTGCACCGCTCCCACAAAAACAAAGGGATCCTCGCCCTCTGGCTCAAAGGTTACCATCTTCTTCCTACAGTCAATGGTAGCTCCATATCTAACCAGCCAGTCCATACCTAGAATCATGTCAAAATCCTCCATACTCAACTAAATCAAGTCTACTGACAACTCCCTACCATCAACTAACACTGGCAGTGCTCTAATCCACCTCCTAGATACTACCAGTTCTCCTGTAGGCAATATAGTCCCAAACCCTGAAGCACTATACTCACTAGGTCTACACAGCCTATCAATCACCTTATCAGATACAAATGAATGCGTAGCAACAGAATCAATCAACAAAGTAAAAGGAATGCCAGCACTAGAAAGCTGACCTGTCACTACCGAGGGACTAGCCTCGGCCTCCGCCTGCGTCAGGGTGAACACTCGAGCTGGAGTCAAGCTGTCCACCTTTCCTGTCTCTCCCTTCTTCACTGTCGGGCAATCCTTCCTGAGGTGTCCCACCACCCCACACACATAGCAGGCCTTGGCCCGACACTCGCCCGGATGGTGCCTCTTGCACCTCGTGCACTCTGGATAAGTTCTCCATGAAACTCTGCCTCCCTGACGGCCATCCTGAGTACCCCGACCTCTCCTATCAGACCCAGGAGCGATCAGAGCATCAGGAGTCTTTCTCTTCAAATCACTGGGGTCTCTGGCCCTACCAGAACTAGAATATGGAGGCACCGCCCTGCGGCCCTCCCTTCTCACAGCACTCTCCCTCCATATCTTATTCTCCGCTTCCTCAGCGGTAAGAGCCTTCTCCACAGCCTGGGCATAAGTAGTCCCTCCAGGAACTGTGGTAATTCTTACATCTCGGGCTATCATAGCAGTCAGCCCTCTAGTAAATCTGTCCTGCCTAGCTGCATTAGTAGGCACAAGATCTGGTGCGAACTTTGCAAGTCTGTCAAACTTCAAGGCATATTCTGTAACTGTCATACTGCCCTGAACCAGCCCCACGAACTCATTCACCTTCGCTGCCCTGATGGCAACATTATAGTACTTCTGATTAAACAGGTCCTTAAACCCTTCCCAAGTCAATGCAGCAACATCCCTAGTCTGTGATGCCACCTCCCACCAGATTCGGGCATCCTCTCTCAGCATATAAATGGCACAGGCCACCCTGTCATGTCCCTCCACTCTCATAAAATCAAGCATAGTAGTGATCATAGTCATCCACTGCTCAGCCTTCAGTGGATCTGGTCCACCCTCAAAGATCGGGGGCTGTTTCTTTCTGAACCGCTCATACAACGGTTCCCACTTGTTCCCAACATCAACTGGTTGTACCACAGGTACCATTGCCGATGGCACAACAGGGGAAACACTTCCAGATGGAGTCTGCTGCAGAATTCGAATCTGTTCATCTTGGCTCTGAAGTCGGGCCTGCATGTCAGCCATTAACTGCTGCCAGTTCTCAGGGACTGGCGGAGGGGTCGGGCCCTGGTCATCATCTCTAGCCCCAGACCTGCCGGCTAGCCGTGTGGATTTCCTTGAACAGATAACTATTCAAGTCAATCTGCAATCAACGACTCGGCAATTAGGCTATGAAGACAGGGTAATAATCCTTTCATAATCCATCACTGGAACTCCAACCATTCACAAGCAATCAAAGTATAGCAATTTATCCAGATATTCATTCACATGCACAGCAATGCTAGTAAGCATGCCTCAATAACATCATGCAATAGTCAAGGGCCAGGCCCTATTAGTATCTCATGCTCCTTATTCATCAAACAGATATCGACAATCATATCCCACTCAAATCACTTAAACACATAATCATATATACACAATTACCAAACCCTGAGTTGAGCTTGTCTCTCAGGGCGAATGTACATATCCAGCCAGTCTTCAGGACCCATAAACCTAGGATGCTCTGATACCAAGTTGTAACGCCCTGGATAGCCAAGACCGTTACACTGTGTGTTTATAAAGTGCTAGACTTGCTAATCAATTCATTTAATTAAAATCGTGTTACTGGAACTATAAAGGAACTAGGGTTTAAAATGGTTTAGTCTCAAAAGCCACATTTTCATTAATAAGCATCATTTGTTTACACGGGATCCCGAAAATATTAAGTTTAAAGACTGTTTACAAAAGACACAGGGTTTATATACAATATCAAGCCATATTAAGGCAAAACAGACAACTGGGTAATCCCTGTCCTGACCCACTCCTCGACCATGGCAATCGAACAGCTGGCTATGTACATTCAGCCCCGCAGCCCTCCAACTCAGGATTGGTCCAGCTTGCCCTTGCCTTTACCTGCACCACGTAGCACCCGTGAGCCAAGGCCCAGCAAGAAAACACAACAATAGGGCATAAGCAATCAATAGACAAATCAATATCTCACATTGCATCACATAATCTCAACCATATAGCCATTCAATATAATCAAGTATTCAACATGCTAAGCATATCAATTCATTTCATACATCACTGCACAAATGATAACTAGGGCTAGTGCTCTCAAGCTGCTCCTTCCGTTATCCCACTAACTCCGGCCTGCTTAAACCGAGCTCAGTGGATATTAAGCTGTCCTTGGCTACCAGTGGCCAAGCCGCGCCCTGTGCGCAAATATTGTGTACGGCACTCTTAGGCCGCTTTTACATGCCCCATGGCGTAATACCATTATTGACACGGTACAAGTATCGGGAGCACTTAGTCCCATCACAAACATGTAACCGGGTGCAGTTTTCTTACCTTTCAATTCACTAGCTTTGATCCCTCGAATCCTTGAGCACGATCCCCCTCGAGCCCTAGCGCTCACCTAAACACAATCATGGGCCAAAGTCATTATCAATCCTCAAGTTTAAAACCTAGCCTCGGGGCCAATCCCGAGCCCCCGGGAAGTCCTAGTTCCACCAAACAAGGTGGTGGAATCAAACCCCAAACCCTAGGTCAAAAGCCCTTGAAAATAACCCTAAAATCCCCTTCAGAAGGCAGGGTAGCGTTACAGCGCTCATGGGAGGGCGCTACAGCTCTACAAAGAGAAGCAAAACCCCATCAGCAAACTTGGCCTAGCGCTACAGCACCCAAAAGCTAGCGCTATAGCGCTAGTCACAGACTGGCCAACACCAGTTTTTCCCTTCTGCGATTTCCTCGAACCAACCTCAACCAAAACTCTTCCAAATCTTCCCTAACCTCCAAAACAACCTTATGACCATACTCCACTCATCCCAAGCACACCAAATACCTAGAACTCAAGCACACGCATCCCCAAACTCAAAATTTACCATGGCCACTTCTAAACACTAAAACTCAGCAGAAACCAGCTGAACAACAAAGTTGGAGTTTAGAATTTATACCTCTGGTGGAATTTCGACCTCAAGGTGCCTCTAGACTTCCTTGGCTTTCTCCTCCTTAGCCTTAGGCCTGAATTCCCTAAAGGTCCATCCAATTCAACTTAAACACCATAGCTCAAAAACCAGAAACAGAAACTGAAGAACTCTAAAGTCTTACCACAAGTGCTGATGAATCCTTGCTAAACCTCTGCCAATTTCTCAATCCTAGGTTAGGATCCTTGATGCTTAGTTTATCCTAGCTCTCCTCTGAACTTTACTCCAGAAATCCTCAAGAAACAGATGAAGGAAATATAAACCGACCTAGAGAACTCTCTCTGTTTTTCTCTCTTTCTTTTCCCTTCCTTTTCCTTCTTTTTCAGACTTCCACACTTCTCTACAATTCCCACTAACATAAAGCCTTGGTAATACTTCACTTCTGTAAGCCAAATGACTATTATGCCATTCCTATTAAGTCTAAACCCTTTAATCCACTTAGGGGCATTTTAGTCATTTTACCCCAATTCCCGCTAACTCCTCGAGTGTCTCTAATATTTCCCGCTTAACTCCCGATCCCTAATTAATCACCAATAACATTCCTCAATGTCAAGATAAACTCCAGTATATTCACTAAATTCCCATTTATACCCCTAAGCTCACATCGAGCCGGGTATAAATCCCCGCCATGGCTTTTTCGCTACTTTGCTCACCAGGACCGTCTCGAGTCACAGATCACAGATATATCCACATAATAATGTGGTCTCGACAATTATCACATATATCAAAGCAGTTATGCCCATAATGGCCAAAATTACGATTATGCCCTTCTAACCTAATCAGGGCCTATATGCATACTGATACACATAGTCATGCATCTCAAATATTCAAATAATCATATAACATGCTTTAAATCATAATCATGCATCCTAATCATTAAAACCACACATAATTCCCATTATGCCCTCCTGGCACACTAATCAAGGCCCTTAAGCCTTACTAGTGAATTTGGGTCGTTACAATAACACTATCTCTAATCATCCATAAATCTCTTAAAGCTCTTGGTTAGTCTTCTCATGAGCTAACTAACTCTCTTAGACTTGCCCGAAGCATTTATTCAATTATTTTTTATGAACCTTTCTAATAGGTTTACAAACTTGAAGACCTCGTTCATATGAACCATCGTGTATGAGTAATTGTACCAAGTACTTGTTTGATCTTTATCCCCTTATTGTGTCGCATCCCATGTTTACAACATCTTGCCCTCGTGCAGACATCTGTGTCCAACATATGTGTGGTATAGCTCTCTTATTTTACCAACTAGTCCTTGTGACATAACCTATGGTGGCCATCATTCCAAATTATCATGCAACTCCAATAGTTTGATACCCCACTCAAACGTTGGTAACTGTTGTATTTGGAACAATTCTCAATTGGTTGGTAACTATTGTATTTGAAACAATTCTCAATTGGTTGGTAACTGTTGTATCTAAAACAATTCTCAAATGGCTTTCACTAATTCCTTAAGGCGTAAAATAATATCTATCTGTGGCATCACGTCCCTGCTCTGCCTATGCCCAAGGAGTAGCTTGCCTATGTTTCAACCTCGCATCCCAAGCCCACATAGCTCCTCAACACCGAAACCATTCCTCCTCCTTTCTCATGGTCGCAAGAGCTCTGTTATCGCCCACACGCCTCCTGGGTTGTTTCTTCTAATCGAAACATATTGATCGAATCTGCGTGATCCCATATTTTTCAGCAACCAATAAACATAACTGACAAAAGAATCTACCAGACTATCTACGCAAAAGCCAACCAAAGTTGGCAAAACAACTAGTACACAACCACTAACACATAACAATAAATATACGCATAAATCATAAATCACATACATACCTATCAATTCATGTTATAGGAATAAGGTGATAGAAGAGGTTACACCTATCCCTAACTAGTTCGGTCAACCCAGAACCTAGTGGTAATACTATATATGCCTTACTTCCTCATAACGTCATCTAACCATTGATATTAAATAAACACTTGCAAGTAAGCTCTCACTATGCCTAGAGCTAATCACGATGTAACCTTAGTAATGGGTCTCTTATTCTCTCCTATAGTGAACCTACCAATATTCTTAATTTCCTTAAGTAATCCAATTAGGTTTCAAATGACCGCTAAACCAATTACTTAAGTTAACCTGAAACTTTCCTCATCCTTTTCCATGTATAAAACAAAACCAAAATCATAATCAATTCAAATATTCTTTTTCTCCTAATATTCATCAAAAGTTCAATGGTTCACAAAAAATTATTACCCATCACCGTACCATGACAACGTGCCATTTTAATACTAAACTTTTCCATAAAACATTTTGAAGTTGAACTTAGCTATCTCTCCTAAACTTGCATATCATCACTGTCTGCCTTACTATCCTCGTTACAAACATTTCCCTACACATGCCAGCACAGTTGCGCTAACACGAGGCAATCGCACTAAAGAAACGCAAGGTGGTTGCGCTCGAGAAACGAGACACAATTGATGTCAAAAATTGCGACACAGATGCACTTTAATTCAATCTGTCATAATACCTAGCTTGTCTATCTCAAAACTTGCTAAATTTTGTCCCATCTACATGATTCCTTTTTTTTTTTTTTTTTGCAAAACTCTTACCTTAACCTCTTAAATTCCTCTAAATCCACATTATACTTAAACAAGTTAATTCTTATGTACAACCTTTAAATCATGAATCAAACTAATTCAGTAACATCTCAAAATTGCTAAGAAGGCTTAGTGCCTTGATTAGTGTGTCGGGAGGGCATAATTGGATATATATGTGTGTTTGTGTGAAATTAATTGATTAAATGTGTGACTATATGGCATACATGATTTATATGGTAATATGGATATATGTGCATTTTTATGTGTATTAAATATGCATGTGGTCCCATTTCTGTTAATAAGGGCATATTTGTAATTTTCACCCGTTGAGGGTATAAATGTGATTATATGTGTTAAAAGATTGAGACCACATTATTAAGTGGATATATTTGTAATATTCAACTTGAGGCGATCCTAGGGAGCGGATTAGTGGAATAGTCACAACAAGGTCAAATGCCTGGCACAGGGTGAGCCTAGGGGTATTTCGGGAACTTAGTGCGTATTTGGGATTTATTGGTTAGGGGGTAGTTAATTGGTGATAAATTTGGTATGTTGGGATTAATTGAGAATTTATAGGACCACTTGAGGATTAGCGGGAAACACGGTAAATGACAAGCTTTCCATTAAAGGCAATAAGGGGTGTGGATGCAAAAAATCCACTAAGGAAAAAGTCCCTGGTCCCTGGTTGAAATACGTGGTTAAGGGTCACTTAGTCCTGCTATCGGGCTCAGGCCCAAAGGTCTCACAAAACCACGTTCTAGACAACACTCCCAAGTGCCTCGCAGGTCTCTGAAGATTTGAACACTCACGACACCCTCGTGTGTCTCACGCCACTGGGCCTTGAGAGGCCCCCACCTTGCGCCCGTGCATCGAGCATCCATGTGCCTCGCGAGACCCTTGCCTGGTTGAAGACCCGAGTACCAAGATCTTAGGAGTCTTGCTCCCATGCGGATCATGAGGCCTTCGTCTCGTGAAGACCAAATTGCCTAGCGCCCAGGTGCCACACACCCTTATTCCCCGCTGAACACCAGAGTGTCTCGCGCAGCAAGGCACGCCACACCACGGTCTCGCGCACTAGCACCTCGCAAAGTGAGGCACACCTTACCTCACCTGTGCCAGCATCTCATGACCCCACCTCGTGCCAGCGTCTCCCACAGCAAGGCACACTCCACCACGGTCTCACATACCAGCGCCTCGCCTCGCCCGTGCCTGTGCCTCGCGACCCAACCTCATGCCAGCGTCTCACGCAACAGGGCACGTCGCACCACGATCCAGCGCACCATCCCCTCGCATAGCGAGGCACACCTCACCTTGCTTGCACCAATGCCTCGTGCGCCCATCCATCACAAGGGGCACCGAGGGCGTCGTGAGCATCCCATGCCGATGGTATCACGCTAGGAATATCCTGAGGGTCTCGCGCCGAGGATGCCATGAAGTCACCCATAATAAGAGGCATTGGGGGTGTCGCGACGAAAGCCTCATGAGACACCTCTCGGTTCATTTTCATAGGGCCATCTCGCAAGTTCCTTGATTGCCAAGCATCTTGGAATAACATATAATGATTTCAACACTTGAAGCCCTTAGGAATAAGATACCTTGCAAGGGTGAAAACCTGTGGCTCGAGGAGCTCGTACAGGTATGGAATGCACCTACAAACAAAGAGGAGTTAGAGTATGGACACAATGTCCACGCCAAACAAGTAGTGGCAGTACAAGAATGGTTCATAGCAAGTACTCCCTTAGCACGCCTATGAGGTTCGTACCTGACAAGTAGTGGAGGCATAATATGGTATCAAGGCAGGAGTACTTTTGGAAACCCCTGACATGTACTAGAGTCGACCACCACTCTTCCAACACCACTACCACCTATGCTACTACCCTAACAGTGTACCCAAGTGCCTTCTTGTCCCCTGGGACCACCTTGTATTAGAGGCCATTAGAGCCAGGCTTCTGAGTTCATAAGTCACTGATTAAGTCTTTGAGTTTTCCATCCATATTTTGTTGGCGAGTTTCTGTCGTCAACAGTTTGGCATCGTATGTGGGAAGAATAAGCATCAAGCCAACATTCTTTCATCATTTCCAGCAAAGAAAGATGACAATGCGTTCAAAATGCTTACGACAACTACAAGATGTTGAGGTTCACCTGGACGGAGAACAACTGATGGCTTCCAGGAAAGACCCTCCTCCACCTAAGCATGGAGATATGCCAGAGGAATTTCCTCCCCCAAGGGAGGAGAAGGAAGCATCATCCCTGGCTGTCTGGCCCGACGGAGGTCATTCAAAGCAACGAGTGTACACACATCCCCAGCCCCCGGTGGCACCAAGCTCTGGTTACCAAGACCCTGGTCCCTCGACGCACAGGCCAGGCAAGAGTCCCCGAGTACACTCGGTGAGTTCCAACTCAAGGACTCGCTTCTATGAGGAGGAGATTCGCGAGTTACACAAAAAGACTCGAAGGCTAAAAACCACGCTAAAGAACATGCAGGAGGTTTTAAACGACCTTCTGCAATGAAAGTTGAGCATACCCCTTCGGAAGCATAAAGAGAAAGAGCATGAAAGAGGGGAAAGCACTGTCCCCATAGATGATGGGAGAACCCAACATTCCACCAGCAACACTCCCCAGAAAAAGTACCATGAGGGACCTAGGCTGAAGAAATACCCCCAAGAGCAAAGGCGGAGGGACGATGATGGTCGTAAGAATGAAGCTGAAGTCACCTCAAAAAAGGCGCCCTCTGGCCTAAGAGAAAAGCTCAATGGGAAGAGGTCAGAAGTAAAAAACCACACCCCTCGCAGCTCCCCTGAGGGACACAACCAAAGCAAGGGTTCAGTCTGAGAACCCGCAAGACTCCTTAAGCAAAAAGAGGAGGGAACTAGACATCAAAATGCAAAGCCCTCGAGACAAGATTATCACCGTACTTGGGGGGCACAAATATGATGAAGAATTTGACCATGATTCGCCCTTCACAAGGGAGATCCAGGCTGAGCAAATCCCCACCAGCCTTTGAGAGCCTCACATGACTCCGTACGAAGGTACTACAGACCCAAAGTATCACTTAGACTCCTTCAATAACTTGATGAGGTTAAGAGGGGTCAACAGCAGAGTAAAGTGCCATTGATTTGTCATTACACTTAAAGGAGTTGCGTACCTGTGGTTCAAGAGGTTAAGGCCAGGAACAATCAAGCCATGGCAGCAATTCTCTAGCGAATTTCTTAAGCAACACCATGCAGTCTGTGATTATTTTATGCCAATTACCAGCCTCGCTAACATAAAACAAGGGGAGAATGAAAGTCTGAAGAGCTATATCCATAGGTTCAATATGGAAGCAAAAAATTTTGGAAGTTCAACTAAAGCGAAGCTCAAGATGGTTATTACAGCCGGAGTTCGTCCAGGAAGCAAGTTATGGGGTAACATGCTCAAAAGAGAGGTTACAAACTTAGATGACTTCTTCGAAAGAGCATAGAAGTACATACATGTGGAAAAGGGCCATAAGAACTTGCATGTTGAGGGAAGCAAACCTTCCTCCAATCACCCTTCTACCAATATGTCTGAAGATTCTGTGTAGAAGAGAACATCGTGATAAAGGAGTCGCTGATCAAGTTGAATATTGGAAGAGGACTACGAAAATGTTTAAAAGAATAAGCTAGTAGGATTCATCAAATCATCGCAATCGGCCTCCATAAAGATCCAAAGAAGTCTTCTAGTTGATTCCAGAGATCTGGAATTGTTAAAGCATATCGGAGAGAACGAAAAACAAAGTACTTGGAAAGAAAAATCCGACAAAAAACTTATGAGGTATTGGACCCGACCTCAACAAGCATCTAGCCTTGTGCAAAATAGGTGCCTAGCATCACAAGCCTCAATAGGCACCTAGCCATGTGTAAAATAGGTGCCTAGCCTCATGAGCCTCGATAGGTGCTTAGCCAAGTGCGAAACAGGCGTCTGGCCTGGTGACATATATACATATAAACGTACTTATGATACATATATTGGAGAGTGGTGAACCTTATGAGACAACATTTGAATCTATAAGGACTAGCTACCCTTGTAGAATCTAAAAAAAAAAAGTCAAAAGGTCCCTCAAAAATTACCTCTTCACGAACAAACCCATCCTGCAAAAGTGCCACATCGTAGAAGACAAAAGGGGAGGCCAAAGAGATCCCCAAGTCTAGATCGACTGAGTCGTCTTACCGAGGGAAAAAGGGCCTTGAAAATAGGTGTTTGCGAGGTTACACAAGGACCATCTCCCCATAAAGGTCCTGACCCGAGGGAAGATCACTCCAAAAAACCAAAAAGGGGTCTCAAAGAAGACGCTTATGAAAAGGGTCTCAAAGAAGACACTTACAAAAATAGTACTATGCCTAATGACGAGAAGGACGCGTCTTGCAAAAAACAAAACACACGCGTAAACATATATAAAAGGGTAACAAGAGCCCAAAGGGCCAACATATTCTTACAAGTAATCAAGGTGCACCAACAGACACGAGTCACACGCAGTAGAGGGGTCCCAAAGGGAACCCTTTCAACATAAAGCTATTGACCATGAGGACTTGCAAAAGATCCTCATAAGAAAAATTAATGGCTTCTCAAGATCTCACATCAATGAGAGAAGGAGGCAAGCCTACCCCTGAGAGGGTCTCGCATAGCGAGCTCTTCATCAACCAGTAGTGTTGAATGACATCTTTTGATGCCTTATATGCCTCCAAGTATAATGCGTATGCTCGCAGCCATGAAAAATATGACAAACAAAGGCCTTCACGTGTTGACAGATGAAGGTTGAAGATTCAGAGGCAAGAGGCAAGGCCACCCTTGGCCTGATGCCCCCAAATAACTCGGTTTGTGGCCTCGCATGTCAGTGCTTAGTCCTTTTCATCCGGCAATTGATCATGCCCTCCAAAGCCTATTCTCGAGTGCCATATGATTTCATCTATACCTGGTCATCCCAAGAGATCTCACGAAATAATAACTACATTCCATGATGCTTGACAACTCCCCCGTGGAGGTAATGCATACCTGGATATCGATTAGCTGTCTTTCCACTCACACAACCATGATAGCCTAGAATAAGCCACCATTGTCACTAGCATCACAAACTTCGTTGATGAATTCTCACCGTCAACAACCTGGTTTACAATAAATCACATAGCAGTACCACCAGAGCATAGTAAATGTAGCATTATAATGAGTCTACAAGGACGCCTAAAGACCTCCTTATAGAATGGGGGGCAAGTGTGGATGCCAAAAATCCACCAAGGAAAAAGTCTCTAGTCCCTGGCTGAAATACGTGGTTAAGGGTCACTTAGTCCTACTATCGAGTTCAAGCCCAAAGGTCTCACAAAACCACGTTCTAGACAACACTCCCAAGTGCCCCGCAGGTCTCTGAAGATTCGAAGGCTCACGACACCCTTGTGTGTCTCACACCCATGGGCCTTGCAAGGCCCCCGCCTCGTGCTCGTACGTTGGGCGTCCATGTGCCTCGCGAGACCCTGGTTGAAGACCCGAGTGCCAAGCTCTTAGGAATCTTGTACCCATGCGGCTAACGAGGCCTCCGCCTCGTGAAGACCAAATCGCCTAGCACCCATGTGCCACACACCCTTATTCCCCGCTGAACACCAGAGCGTCTCGCACAGCAAGGCACGCCGCACCAAAGTCTCGCGCACTAGCGCCTCGCACAGTGAGGCACACCTCGCCCCGCCCGTGCTTGCATCTCGCGACCGAGCATCGCGCTAGCATCTCCCGCAGCAAGGCACGTCGTACCATGGACTCGCACACCAGCTCCTTGCACAACGAGGCATACCTCGCCTCGCCCGTGCCTGCTTCTCGTGACCCAGCCTCACACCAACGTCTCGCGCAGTAGGGCACGCTGCACCACGGTCCCTCACTCGCGCCTGCGTCTCGTGACCTAGCCTCATGCTAGTGTCTCGCGTAGCAAGGCACACCACACCACGGTCTCGCGCACCAGCGCCTCGCACAGCAAGGCACACCTTGCTTTGCCTGCGTCTGCATCTCGCGACCCAGCCTCACTCCAGCGTCTCGCGTAGCAAGGCACATCACACCACGGTCCCGCACACCAGCGCCTCGCACAGTGCGGCATACCTCGCCTCGTCCAAACCTGTGTCTTGTGACCCAGTCTTGCATCAGAGTTTCGGGCAGCTAGGCACACCGCACCACAATCTCGTGCACCAGTGCCTCGCACAACGAGGCACACCTGGCCTCACCTGTGCCTGCGTCTCAAGACCCACCCTCACACCCGTGTCTTGCGTAGCAAGGTACGTCGCACCACGGTCTCGTGCACCAGCGCCTCACCTACACCTACATCTCGCGACCCATCCTCACGCCAGTGTCTCGCGCAGCAAGGCACACCATACCACAGTTTTGCGCTCCATTGAATCGCACAACGAGGCACACCTCGCATCACCCGCGCCAGCGCCTCACCCGCGCCAGCACCTCACATGTTGTAACGACCCAAAATCACTAATATGGCTTAAGGGCCTTAATTAGTGCGCTGGGAAGGCATAATTGGCTTAGGTATGAATTTATTGAATTAATGCATGATTATATGATAAGAATGCTTGTATGAATATATGAATGTAAATGTGGTTAAATGTTATATCTGTGAGAACCACATTATTATGTGGGTAGATTTGCAGTGTGCTACTTGAGGCGATCCTAGGGAGCTAGATAGCGGGAAAAGTCACAACGGAGCTTAATATTTGACTTTGGATAAGTCAAGGGTATTCTAGGTATCGGGTTATGGAAATAAATATATGGAGATATATTTGAGGATAGGAAGCTTAGGCAGAAATATTGGGGAAATTTACAGTTTTGCCCTCGGGGATGTTTTCGGTACCCCGAGCCTCAGGATTGACTTAACTGGCTAAGATTAGACTAAGTTAATGGAAAGTAGAAGAATAAAACACAAACCGACCTTCTCAGCACTTCTCTTCTTTCTCTTCTTTTTTCTTTTTTCTCTTTCAAGAAACCACTGGAATTCAATGGAAATCAGCTGGAAAATTTTGTGTTTAAGCTGAATTCATAAAGGTTTAGCTTAGTTCAGACTAAGGGTCACTCAACCAAGATTAAGGTAAGAGTTAAGTTGTGTTTTTGGGTGTTAGAACTCTGAGTTTTTGGCTGAATATTAAGGTGTTTATGATTTTGATGTTTAAGGGCTGAATTGAAGCTGAGTGCTTGGGTTTTAGCTCAGAGGTTGTCAAGGAAGTGGTTCAGCAAAGGAGGTAAGCTTCAAATCGTAATTTAGAGGTTAAAATTTGAGTTTTGCATGACTGGTTTTGGTGTTTTGAGTTGCTGGGTTTCAAAAATCAAAATGGAATTTTAGTAGGTTTTTAAGCTGGATTATGCTGTTAGAATCATGTTAAAAGTTTTGTGATTAATGGGTTTTGAATTAGGGTGCTTTGGGATGGTTTTGAATGAGGTTAGGATGCTAGAAATGGTGGATTTTCTGGGCATGAAGGGTAGGGTCGCGGCTCTGTTCTAGAGCGTTGCTGCCCTACGAAGCAAGAGAGCCAGGGAGGCTAAGCCAAAGGAGGGCGCCACGGCACCATAGGGTAGGGTCGCGGTACATGTCTGTTTACCGGGGGGCTTGGGCTCTGTTTTAGGGGTGGACCATGGCTAGGTTTTGAAGGCTGCAGCCCTTAGGTGCATTTCTGATCTTTTGGGGATTTTAAGCGCGGAACTTAACCTAAGGTGCTCGGGATCGATTTCACCACCGTGCTTGGTGGAATTTGATGTCCCAGAAGCTAGTATTGTACCCGGAAACCTTTATTTGAATATTAATGGAATCCATTACCTTGGTTGTGACTAGGTTTTAAAGCTAGGGCTCGAGAAACGGATCGTGCTCGAGGGACGTCGCTCGTAACCAGTGAACGTAGAAATTAAAGGTAAGAAAACTGCACCCGGTTATGTATTTGTAATGGGACTAAGGGCTCCCTAATATGTATGCTTGAAAGGATGGTATTATGCCATGTAAACAGTAAACCAACGGCCTAAGAGTGCCAAGGGTTACACTAGCACACAGGGCGCGGCTTGGCCACTGGTAGCCGAGGACAACTTATAATGCACTGAGCTCGGTTTAAGCAGGTCGGAGTCAGTGGGGTAAACACAGGGTGCGGTCTAAGTTGTCGGCCCTGATTATTATGTAACTTGATTGTTATTAATGCTTGGTTACATCTTTGATTCTGAATATGTGATATGTGGTTAATAAGAGTATTGAGTGTTTGATCATGTTTAAAGGATTACTCATCTGTTATTGTTGTTTGTGATGCATATTATGTTTTCTTGTTGGGCCTTGGCTCACGGGTGCTACGTGGTGCAGGTAAAGGCAAGGGCAAACTCTATCAGCCCTGACTAGGAGAGCTTTGTGAGCTGAATGTACATGACCAGCTGCTCAGCCGCCACGGTTAAGGGGAAAGCAGGAACAGGGGAACCAAAAATGTCTGTTTTGCCTTAGAATGGCTGATGGTTGTCTGTATTTTGGAGATTCTGTAAACCAACTTTTAAACACTGTTTTTTTTTTTTTTTTTTGGGATCCCATGTGTAAAACTGTTTAATTATATTAATTGTATCTTTTGAGACCAAAACCCTTTTTAACCCTAGCACATTCATGGTGAGTGACACGTTTTTAATTAAATGACTTGATTAGCGAGTCCTGCACCTTTATAAGTACACAGTGTAGCGATCTTGGCTATCCAGGGCGTTACAACTTGGTATCAGAGCGTCCTTCGTTTAAGGGTTCCTGAAGACCGGCTGGACATGTACATTCGCTGCTAGAGACAAGCTTGATACAGGGTTTGGTAATGTGTATATGTGCTTATATGCTTATATGCCTAAAATGAGTTATGAATGTTGTTATTTATTGGATTAATAGGAAGCATGAGATATTGATAGGGCCTGGCCCTTGACTGCTGTATGAAAATATTAAGGCATGCTTCTCAGCATCGCAGTGCATGTAAATGAATACTTGAATGATTAAATGTATACAGTGTAATGGTGAATGCTTTTATCTTAGCTATGGTGTGGTAATGTTGGGGCATGCTTATCAGCAGCCGATGCATGTGGATAAATGCCTATATTTTGAATGTTTGTGATTGGTTATGTTCCTTTGATGGATTTTGGAGAAGCTTTTGCCCTGTCATCATGGTCTGACTACTGAGTCGTTGATTGCAGATTGACTTGGATAGCTATGCGTCCAAGAAAATCTATGTGACTATCCGACACTAGGTCTGGGACCGGGGGTGACGACCAGGGCCAGATTCCTCCGCCAGTCCCTGAGAACTGGCAACAACTCATGGCAGATATGCAGGCTCGATTACAGAGCTAGGATGAACAGATTCATCTACTGCGACAGCAGGCTCCATCAGGGAGCGCTGCCTCTATTGTACCACCTGCAATGGTACCAGTTGTACTATCTGGGGAGGTTGGGAACAGGTGGGAGCCGTTATATGAGCGGTTCAGGAAGCAGCAACCTCCAATCTTTGATGGGGGACATGATCCATTGAAGGCTGAGCAATGGCTGACTATGATTACTACTATCCTAGATTTTATGAGGATAGAGGGACATGACAGAGTGGCCTGTGCCACGTATATGTTGAGAGAGGATGCCCGCATCTGGTGGGAAGTGGCTTCACAGACCAGGGATGTCACTAATCTGAGTTGGGAAGGCTTCAGAGACTTGTTTCGCCAAAAATACTACAATGTTGCTGTCAAGGCAGCAAAAGTTAATGAGTTTGTGGGTTTGGTGCAGGGCAATATGACTGTTACAGAGTATGCCCTAAAATTTGACAAGCTCGCGAATTTTGCACCAGATCTTGTGCCTACTGATGTGGCTAGGCAAGATAGATTTATCAAGGGGCTTAATGCTATGATAGCCCGGGATGACAGGATTACAACGGTACCTGGAGGAACAACTTATGCCCAAGCCATTGAGAAGGCTCTTACCGCTGAGGAAGCGAAGAACAAGATTTGGAGGGAAAGTGCGGTGAGGCATGAAGGCCGCAGAGTGGTGCCTCCTTATTCAGGGATAGGTAGGGGCGGAGGCCCCAGTGACTTCAAGAGAAAGGCTCCTGACACTTCGACCACTGCTGGTCCTGATAGGAGGGGTTAGGGTGGTCAGGGTGACCGTCAGGGTGGCGGCGAGGCATGGCGGACCTATCCAGAGTGCTCGAGGTGTAGAAGGCGTCACTTGGGCGAATGTCAGGCCAAATCTTATTTTGTGTGCGAAACAGTGGGGCATCTCAGGAAGGACTGCCCAATAGTGAAGAAAGGTGAAGCAGGGAAAGTGGATTGCTTGACTCCAGCTCGAGTATTCACTTTGACGCAGGCAGAGGCCAAGGCTAGTCCCTCGGTAGTGACAGGTCAGCTTTCTAGCGCTGGCTCTCCTTTTACTGTATTGATTAATTCTGGTGCTACACATTCCTTTGTTTCTAGTAAAGTGATTGATAGATTGTGTAGACCTAGTGAATATCGGACTATGGGGTTTGGGACTTTATTGCCTACAGGGGAACTGGTAATTTCTAGGAGATGGATTAGGGCACTGCCAGTGATGGTTGATAGTAGGGAACTTTCGGTGGATTTGATTGAGTTAAACATGGAGGTTTTGACATGATTCTGGGGATGGACTGGTTGGTTAGATATGGGGCTACTATTGACTCCAGGAAGAAGATTGTGACTTTTGAGCCTGAGGGCGAGGATCCCTTTGGTTTTGTGGGTGCGGTAAGTGGACCCCGCGTACCCATGATTTCAGCATTGAGAGCCAGAGACTTGTTGCAGGGGGGATGCATAGGTTTTCTGGCCAGTGTAGTAGATACCACTAGGGTTATGCCAGCAGGGCCGGGGGAGACCAGATTGGTGTGTGAGTTTTTGGACGTATTTCTTGAGGATCTACGAGGGTTGCCACCGCGCAGGGAGATTCAGTTTGAGATTGAGTTAGCACTGGGGATAGAGCCAGTATCAAGGACACCATATAGAATGGCACCAGCTGAGTTGAAGGAACTAAAGATACAGTTGCAGGAGCTTCTGGATCTGGGATTCATCAGACCTAGTTACTCACCATGGGGCGCTCTAGTGTTATTTGTTAAGAAGAAGGACGAGATGTTGAGGATTTGTATAGACTACCAAGAATTGAACAAGTTGACTATAAAGAATAAGTACCCTCTACCAAGGATTGATGACTTTTTCGATCAGCTGGAGGGAAAGACGATGTTCTCAAAGATTGATCTACGATCTAGTTATCACCAGCTAAGGATCAAAGATGAGGATATACTGAAGACAGCCTTCCAAACGCGATATGGGCATTATGAGTTCTAGGTCATGTCTTTCGGTTTGACCAATGCCCCAGCAACTTTTATGGATTTGATGAACAGGGTATTCAAAGACTTCTTAGATCAGTTCATCATTGTCTTCATCGATGACATTCTAGTATACTCCAGTTCAGAGGCAGAGCATGAGCAGCATCTTTGACAGGTTTTACAGAGGTTAAGGGAGCATCAGCTGTACGCCAAGTTTAAGAAGTGTGAATTTTGGTTGCCAGAGGAGACTTTCCTTGGGCATATAGTCGGTGCAGAAGGGATTAAGGTGGATCCGTCCAAGGTGGAAGCAGTAAGAGATTGGCTGAGGCCAAGGATCGCCTCGGAGGTGCGGAGTTTCCTTGGGTTGGCAGGTTATTACAGGCGGTTTGTGGAGGGATTCTCAAAGATCGCTTCATCGATGACAGAGTTGACAAGAAAGAATCAGAGGTTTGTTTGGTCAGAGAAGTGTGAGAACAGTTTCCAAAAGTTGAAGCGACGGCTTATCTCTGCACCTGTACTGAGTCTTCCTTCGGAGGAAGGAAAGTTTGTGGTTTACTGTGATGCATCAAGGATGGATTTAGGTTGCGTGCTAATGCAGAATGAGAAAGTTATAGCCTATGCATCGCGACAGTTGAAGGAGTATGAGTAGCGATATCCTACTCGTGACTTGGAGCTGGCGACAGTGGTATTCGCACTGAAGGTTTAGCGGCATTATCTGTATGGGGAGAAGTGCGAGATATACACTGACCATAAGAGTTTGAAATATTTCTTCACTCAGAAGGACCTAAACATGAGACAAAGGCGTTGGTTGGAGCTGGTTAGGGATTATGACTGCGATATCCTTTACCACCCGGGGAAAGCCAACGTGGTGGCAGATGCATTAAGCCAGAGGGGCCCAAGACAGTTGTATAGTTCCACCTAGATCTTGAGGGAGTTAGCAGATGAGATGACCAGGGCAAAGATAGAATTGGTGGTGGGCCAGTTAGCTAATATTACCTTGCAGTCGACCCTGCTAGAGAGGATTAAGGAGGGACAATTGGTGGATGCGCAGTTGCAGGAAGTTAGGCAGCATGTTTTAGTGGGGACACCTAAGGATTATTCCGTCTCTGAGACTGGTATGCTTCGATATTAGGGGCAGATTTGTGTTCCAGCCGATGAGGGGATCAGACGAGAGATACTGGATGAGTCTCACACTACGCCATACTCGCTTCATCTGGGTACCACGAAGATGTATCAGGATCTACGGACATTATACTGGTAGCCCGGTATGAAGATGGATATGGTAGAGTATGTGTCTAGATGTTTGACATGTCAACAAGTGAAGGCTGAGCATCAACGGCCAGCAGGGTTACTTCAGCCTTTGGGTATTCCTGAATGGAAATGGGAAGATAATACAATGCACTTTGTGGGAGGTCTACCCAGAACAGTGGGACTTTGTGACTCGGCGTGGGTAATAGTAGACAGATACACCAAGTCAGTTCATTTTCTACCAGTGAAGTCGACCTATACAATGGAGCAGTATGTAGAGTTGTATGTGAGAGAGATAGTTCGTCTTCATGGGGTTCCAAAGTCTATTGTGTCTGATCGAGATCCTATCTTTACCTCTAAGTTTTGGGGAGCTTTGCAAAGATCTATGGGGACCCAGCTGAAGTTTAGCATAGCTTTTCATCCTCAGACCGATGGACAGACTGAGAGAACGATTCAGGTGTTGGAGGACATGCTTAGGGTGTGTGTGATTGATTTCGAGGGATCTTGGAGTAAGTATCTACCATTGATTGAGCTCTCGCATAACAACAGTTATCAATCCACGATTGGAGTGGCTCCTTATGAAATGTTATATGGGAGAAAGTGTAGATCACCCATTCATTGGGATGAGATGGGTGAGAGGAGGTACTTAGGGCCAGATATGGTTCAGAAGACTAATGAGGCTATTGAGAAGATTCGAGCTAGAATGCTTGCTTCGCAGAGTAGACAGAAAAGCTACGCTGATCCTAAGCGTAGGAATGTGGAGTTCCAAGTTGGGGACCACGTGTTTCTGCGAGTCTCACCATTGAGAGGGGTAAGGAGATTTGGAGTAAAGGGTAAGCTGAGCCCTCGGTTTGTTGGATCTTTTGAGATCCTAGAGAGGATTGGACAGGTGGCTTATAGGTTGGCCTTGCCACCGTCACTGTCAGGAGTTCATGATGTATTTCATGTCTCCATGTTGCAGAAGTATGTTTCAGATACAACACACATGCTGAAGTATGAGGACTTGGAGTTACAGACAGATTTTTCCGATAAAGAGCGACCAGTTCAGATTTTGGATCGGAAGGACAAAGTTTTACGGAATTAGACAATTCTGTTAGTTAAAGTGTTGTGGAGAAATAGCAAGGTCGAGGAAGCAACCTGGGAGTTAGAGACAGCGATGCAGGTTTAGTATCCCGAGCTATTCAAGTAAATTTCGAGGACAAAATTCTCAGTAGGAGAGGATAGTTGTAACGACCCAAAATCACTAATATGGCTTAAGGGCCTTGATTAGTGCGCTGGGAAGGCATAATTGGCTTAGGTGCGAATTTATTGAATTAATGCATGATTATATGATAAGCATGCTTGTATGAATATATGAATGTAAATGTGGTTAAATGTGATATTTGTGAGAACCACATTATTATGTGGGTAAATTTGCAGTGTACGACTTAAGGCGATCCTAGGGAGCTAGATAGCGGGAAAAGTCACAACAGGGCTTAATATTTGACTTTGGATAATTCAGGGGTATTCTAGGTATCGGGTAGTTATTTAGACTATCGGGTTATGGAAATAAATATATGGAGATATATCTGAGGATAGGAAGCTTAGGGGGGAATATTGGGGAAATTTACCGTTTTTCCCTCTAAGGACGTTTCCGGTACCCCGAGCCTCGGGATTGACTTAACTGGCTAAGATTAGACTAAGTTAATGGAAATCAGAAGAATAAAACACAAACCGACCTTCTCAGCTCTTCTCTTCCTTTTCTTCTTTTTTCTTTTTTCTCTTTCAAGAAACCACTGGAATTCAAGGGAAATCAGCTGGAAAATTCTGTGTTTTAGCTGAATTCATGAAGGTTTCGCTTAGTTCAGACTAAGGGTCACTCAACCAAGATTAAGGTAAGAGTTGAGTTGTGTTTTTGGGTGTTAGAACTCTGAGTTTTTGGCTGAATATTAAGGTGTTTATGATTTTGATGTTTAAGGGCTGAATTGAAGTTGAGTGCTTGGGTTTTAGCTCAGAGGTTGTCAAGGAAGTGGTTCAGCAAAGGAGGTAAGCTTCAAATCGTAATTTAGAGGTTAAAATTTGAGTTTTGCATGATTGATTTTGGTGTTTTGAGTTTCTGGGTTTCAGAAATCAAAATGGAATTTGAGTAGCTTTTTAAGGTGGATTTCTGTTGGATTATGCTGTTAGAATCATGTTAAAAGTTTTGTGATTAATGGGTTTTGAATTAGGGTGCTTTGGGATGGTTTTGAATGAGGTTAGGATGCTAGAAATGGTGGATTTTCTAGGCACGAAGGGTAGGGTCGCGGCTCTATTCTAGAGCGCTGCTGCCCTACGAAGCAAGAGAGCCAGGGAGGCTCAGCCAAAGGAGGACGCTGCAGCGCCATAGGGCAGGGTCGCAGCGCATGTCTGCTTACTGAGGGGCTTGGGCTCTGTTTTAGGGGCGGGCCGTGACTAGGTTTCAAGGGTCGCAACCCTTAGGTGCATTTCTAATCTTTTGGGGATTTCTGACTAGGTGTTAAAGCTAGGGCTCGAGAAACGGATCATGCTCGAGGGACGTCGCTCGTAACCAATGAACATAGAAATTAAAGGCAAGAAAACTGCACCCGGTTGTGTATTTGTAATGGGACTAAAGGCTACCTAATATGTATGCTTGAAAGGATGGTATTATGACATTTAAACAGTAAACCAACGGCCTAAGAGTGCCAAGGGTTACACTAGCACACAGGGCGCGGCTTGGCCACTGGTAGCCGAGGACAGCTTATTATGCGCTAAGCTCGGTTTAAGCGGGTCGGAGTCAGTGGGGTAAACAGAGGGTGCGGCCTAAGTTGTCGGCCCTGATTATTATGTAATTTTATTGTTATTAATGCTTGGTTACATCTTTGATTCTGAATACATGCTATGTGGTTAATAAGAGTATTGAGTGTTTGATCATGTTTAAAGGATTACTCATTTGTTATTATTATTTGTGATGCATATTATGTTTTCTTGCTGGGCCTTGGCTCACAGGTGCTACGTGGTGCAGGTAAAGGCAAGGGCAAACTCGATCAGCCCTGACTAGGAGAGCTTTGTGAGCTGAATGTACATGACCAGCTGCTCAGCCGCCACGGTTGAGGGGAAAGCGGGAACAGGGGAACCAGAAATGTCTGTTTTGCTTTAGAATGGTTGATGGTTGTCTGTATTTTGGAGATTCTGTAAACCAACTTTTAAACACTGTTTTTTTTTTGGGGGGGATTCCATGTGTAAAACTGTTTAATTATATAAATTGTATCTTTTGAGACCAAAACCCTTTTTAACCCTAGCACACTCATGGTTAGTGACACGTTTTTAATTAAATGACTTGATTAGCGAGTCATGCACCTTTATAAGTACACAGTGTAGCGGTCTTGGCTATCCAGGGCGTTACACGTGCCCACCCATCACAAGGGGCACTGAGGGCGTCGTGAGCATCCCATACCGAGGGTGTCACACCAGGAGTGTCCTGAGGGTCTCACGTCGGGGATGCCGTGAAGTCACCCATCATAAAGGGCTCTGGGGGTGTCGTAGCGAAAGCCTCACGAGACACCTCTTGGTTCATTTTCATAGGGCCATCTCGCGAGTTCTTTGATTGCCAAGCATCTCGGAATAACATATAAGGATTTCAACACTTGAAGCCCTTGGAAATAAGGTACCTTGCGAGGGTGAAATCATGTGGCTAGAGGAGCTCGTACAGATACGGAATGCACTTGCAAACCAAGAGGAGTTAGAGTACGGACACGATGTCCACACCAGACAAGTAGTGGCAGTACAAGAATGGTTCATAGCAAGTACATCCGTAGCACGCCTATGAGGCTCGTACCCAACAAGTAGTGGAGGCCTAATATGGTACCAAGGCAGGAGTACTTTTGCAGACCCCTGACGCGTACTAGAGCCGACCACCACTCTTCCAACACCACTACCACCTGTGCTACTACCCTAACAGTGTACCCAAGTACCTTCTTGTCCCCTGGGACCACCTTGTATTAGAGGCCATAAGAGTCAGGCTATAAATAGACCTCCACCCCTCAAGCTAAGGGGGAGAAAAAACTTATGTAACACCAGACTTTTCTAAGAGCAATATACAAGTTTTCTTCTATTGTTCACTTGCAATTTTCCTTCAAATTTCTACAAGTTCTTCTATGTTCATAAGTCAATGATTAAGTCTTTGAGTTTTCCATCCATATTTCGTTGACGAGTTTCTGCCGTCAACAAAGGGCTAAGGATAAGTATAAGGGCATTTTGGTCTTTGGTGTTAAGAGATAGGCTTGGGAAAACTTCAGGAATTAACCAGAAGCATCAAGACAATCTCTCAATTCTCTCTCTCTCTCTCGTTTTTCTCTTTCCTTATTGGTGCTTTGGAAGATTTTTAAATTCTTGAGGAATTGGCTAGAAAATCCAAGGATTGAAGGTAGAATTACTTAAGGATCAACTCAGGTCCCGAAATGTTGATGAAGGTAAGGTGATAACCTGTTTGCTGGGGGATTTTCTTATTAGTTTAAACTATGGTTGAGGTTTAGACCTTAATTTTAGTTTTGAGTTGTGATACGTTTGTTGGCTGGTTCTTGGGTTATAAATTATGCCTAGGTTGTGTTGCTGAGAGTTCTAGACTCACTTATTACTTGGGACTATGGGTAGGAAGAATTTTGGTAAATTTGACTATGGAAAATGCAGTGAAAACATTGGGGATTTCTAGGTTTTGGGCTCGAGTCGCGGCCTTGTTCTTCAAGCGCCGCGACCCATGTGTGCGAGAAGGCCGTTGGGGTCCCTGATGTTTCCCATGTGTCGCGGCGTAGGTTAGGGCGCGCCATGGCGCATGTCTAGGGTTTTACCTTAGAAGGCTCTCTGACTTGTAGAGGGTCGCAGCTCAATTAGGAAATATCGGCCAAATAGGGTTTTTAGCCTCAGGAACTCAGACCTAAGTGCTCAGGAAGGATTCTACTACCTGGTTTACTATAATTCAAGGTCCTGGTGGCTAGTATATTATTCTGAAGCTTTTAATTGGTTTAGGTTTTAATAGTTATTTATTATTACGTTGTGACTAGGTTTACCGTTAAGGCTCGACATTAGGGATCGTGCTCAGGACTGTCTTACACCTTCTGCTCGAGACTCGAGGTAAGAAAACTACACCCAGGTTTTGATTGGGGCTTGGACCCTTGTTAATGAATATGCTTATGATTGTGAATATATATGTATTTGAGAATATCTGGATAGGCATACTTGTTTGTGTTGCAATCGATTGCGTGTTTCACAATCTATTCATTTGTTATATATGAACTGAAAGTTTGGCCTAAGGGAGCTGAGGTTGATGTTCAGCGTGTGAAATGCAGCCTGGCCTAAGTGTGTTGGGGTCAGCTAAATAACCATAGGGCTCAGCCTAAGGGTGCCGGGCATGAACATCTCGGAATAAACAGAAGTGTCGTTTTGCACTTAAATAACTGTATTGAATGTTGAGATTGAATTACATGTTGGATTAAACTATTTATCATTGCCTTACTTATTATTCTATTCAGTTGTTATTGAATTTGTCGATCTGAGTTTACTGTATATATATTGTTGTTCATTTGTGATTGAGAATTTTTTTTCTTACTGAGTATTGGCTCACGGGTGCTATGTGGTGTAGGTAAGGGGAAGGCAAAGCTGGACCAGCTGTGAGTTGGAGAGCTTTAGGGGTAGCGCGTACATTTACAGCTACTCGACTGCCACGGCCGAGGGATCAACAGGGACTAGAGCCAAATTTGATTTTTTTTCTTAGGCTGGCTGAAGTTGTAATTGTTTTGAGAGTTTTAAATGCCTTATAAACACTCATTTTTTGGATCCCATGTGTAAACTTAAACCTTTTAATGAAAACAACTATTTCTATGATCAAAATCTTTTCACCCTAATCCGTTAATTGACCTTAGTAACATGTTTATGTCCAAATGACTTAATTAACAAGTCCTGCACTATTTTAAAATACACAGTGCAATGGTCTTGGCTATCCAGGGCATTACAACTTGGCATCAGAGCGATCTAGGTTTAAGGGTTCCTGAAGACTGGCTAGGCATGTACACTTACCGCTAAACACAAGCTCGACTCAGGGTTTGGTAACTGTATATGTGACTATATGTTTAACTATTTAAATGAAATATAAATGCCTTATCTTCTTGTTGAGTACGAAGCATACTGATAGGGCTTGGCCCTTAACTGATATGTGTATATGATGAGGCATGCCTAGTAGCATTGCTACTATATGTGGATAATTTTTAAAATGCTTGTTTGTGTTGTATTGTATATTGTTACTTGAGTATTCGCATTAGACCGCAAGGTGATTTCAAGAACCTGTTATCATTGCCTAATCAGTCGAGGCGTTGATTGCAGATAAACTTGGAGAATTATGCCTCCAAGGCGATCAGTTTGACTTGACGGTGCCGAGATTGAGGCTAGATATGATGACCAGGGCCAGAACCCTTTGCCAGCCCCTAAGAATTGGCAACAGATGCTTGCCTATATGCAAGCTAGACTTCAAAGTTAAGAGCAAGAGATTTGTCTTCTGAGACAGCAGTTTCCACCATGGAACACTGCACCAAACTTGCCACCTACTGTGGCACCAGTAGTACAGCAACCTAAGATTAGGAACAGGTGGGAGCCGATGTATGAAAGGTTTAGGAAGCAGCATCCTCCAATCTTTGAAGGAGGACCAGATCCACTTAAGGCTAAACAGTGGATAAGTTTAATCAACTCCATCCTAGACTTCATGAGGGTTGTAGGTAATGATAAGGTGGCTTGTGCCACTTACATGTTTCGAGATGATGCCCGCAATTGGTGGGAGGTGGCATCCCATACTCGAGATGTTTCTACCATGAGTTGGGATGAGTTCAAAGATCTATTCAACTAGAAATACTACAGCATTCCAGTCAGGGCGGCAAAGGTGAACAAGTTCACCGGTTTGTTACAGTGTAGCTTACAGTTACTGAGTATGCCCTAAAATTTGAAAGACCAGTGAAGTTTGCACCTGATCTAGTGCCTACAGATGTAGCCAAGCAAGACAGGTTTGTTCGGGGGCTGAATGCTATGATAGCCCGAGATGTGCAGATTACATTAGTACCTAGGGAAACTACTTATGCCTAGGTGGTTGAGAAGACCCTCACAGCTGAGGAGGCAGAGAACAAGATATGGAGGGAGAGCGCTGCAAGACGGGATGTCTGAAGGGCAATGCATCCACTTACAGGATCTGGTAGGGGTGGAGGCCCTAATGATCAAAAGAGGAAGACCCCTGACACCTCGACCACTGATGGTCATGATAAGAGGGGTCGGGGTGTCCAGGGCAGTAGTGAGGCTAGGAGAAGCTACCCAGAGTGTGCTAGATGCTGGAAGTACCATCTGGGAGAATACCTGGAAAATGCCTGTTACTTGTGTGGACCGATTGGGCACCTCAATAAAGACTGCCTGACTTTGAAGAAAGAAGAACCAAGGAAGGAAAACAGCTTGACTCTAGCTCGAGTGTTCGCCTTGACTCAGGCAGAGGCTGAGGTTAGTCCCTCGGTGGTGACAGATCAGCTTTCTAGCACTAGCACTTCATATACTATATTGGTTGACTCTGGTGCTACACATTCATTTGTTTCTACCAAAGTGATTGATAGATTGTGTAGGCCTTGTGAGTATTATACTGCAGGCTTTGGGACTATACTTCCTACAAGGGAACTGGTAGTTTCTAGGATATGGGTTAGGTCGCTTCCAATGATGGTGGACAATAGGGAACTATCAGTGGACTCGATTGAGTTGAGGATGGATGACTTCGACATGGGTTTGGGGATGGATTGGTTAGTTAGGTATGGGGTGACTATAGATTGCAAGAAGAAGATGGTGACATTTGAGCTGGAGTGTGAGGATGCCTTTGTTTTTGTTTTTGCTGTGCATGGGCCTCGCATTCCTGTGGTATCAGTGTTGAGGGCTAGGGACCTATTACGAGGAGGTTGTAGAGGGTTCCTAGCTAGTGTGGTGGATACCACTAGGGTTATGCCAGTGGGACCAAAGGAGAACATATTGGTATGTGAGTTCTTGGATGTGTTCCCTGAGGACTTACCGGGACTACTGCTGCACCGGGAGATCGAGTTCATCATTGAGTTAGCACCAGGTACAGAACCAGTGTCGAGGGCACCATACAGAATGGCTCCGGTAAAGTTGAAGGAGTTGAAGGTACATTTGCAGGAGTTATTAAACCTGGGATTTATTAGACCTAGTTTCTCACCATGGGGTGCTCTGGTTTTGTTTGTGAAGAATAAGGATGGGACCCTGCGGATATGTATAGATTATATAGAGTTAACAAGTTAACTATCAAGAACAAGTACCCACTACCGAGGATAGACAACCTTTTAGATCATTTGCAGGGTAAAACAGTATTCTCAAAGATTGATCTTTGATCTGGTTATTACCAGCTGAGGATCAAGGACAAGGATATCCCGAAGATAGCCTTTCGCACAAGATACGGGCATTACGAGTTGTTGGTCATGTCATTTGGATTGACCAATGCCCCAGTAGCATTTATGGATCTGATGAACAGGGTGTTCAAGGATTATTTGGATTAATTCGTGATTGTCTTCATAGACAACATCCTGGTTTACTCTAGTTCAGAGGCAGAGCATGACCAGCATCTCTATTCAGTATTGTAGAGGCTAAGGGAGCATCAGTTATATGCTAAGTTTAAGAAGTATAAGTTTTGGCTACCAGAGGTGACATTCCTTGGCCATATTTTCATTGGAGATGGTATTAAGGTAGCTTCGGTTAAAGTAGAAGCAGTTAGAGATTGGTCAAGGCCAAAGAACATGTAACGACCCAAAATTACTAATAGGGCTTAAGGGCCTTGATTAGTGTGTCGAGAGGGCATAACTGGATTATGTGTGATTTAAATGATTAAATGCATGATTATGTGATAAGCATGCTTATATGACTATTTGGATATGTCAGATGCATGATTATGTGTATTAGTATGCATGTAGGCTCTGATTAGATTATAAGGGCATGTTCATAATTTTGGCCCGTTGAGGGCATAAACGTGATTATTTGTGATAAATTGTTGAGACCACATTATTATGTGGATATATTTACATCTTGTGACTCGAGGCAATCCTAGTGAGCGGTTTAGCGAAAAGGTCACGGTGGGGATTTATACCCGGCTCGGGGGAGCCCGGAGGTATTTCTGGGAATCTGGGAAATATATTGGAGACTATTTGACATTGAGGAAAATAATTGGTGATTATTTATGTGTCGGGGTTTAAGCGGAAATTATTAGGGACACTCAAGGAATTAGCGGGAATTGGGAGCAATGACCAAAATGCCCTTAGAATGGTTTAAGTCTTAGGTTCTAATGGGAGGGAAAAGTGGTCTTTTGGATGATTTAAAAAGGACAAGTGTTGTTCTATTTTGGCTTTAGTGGAAATTCTAGAAAATAGTGGAACCAGAAGGAAAGAAAGAAGGAAAACATGGACTCTTTCTCTCTCTCGGTTTGGCCATTCTTCACCATCTCTTGAGGATTTTTAGAGCTGGAATCTCAGGGAAGACCTAAGCAAAGTCTTGAGTCTATGATCCTTGAGGTGGCTAGAGGTTCAGCTGTAGGTCATACTCAACTAAGGTAAGATTTTCAGAGTTTGGTCTGACCTTTCTAACTTTGAGGAAGTTGATTTTGATTTTGAACTTTGAATGGAAATTAAAGGGGTTTGAGCTTTGGGAGTTGAGGAGCTAAAGGCTAGAGGGGCATAGTGATAACCTAAGGTCGAATTTCCCCATTAAAGGTAACAATTTATGGCTTTGGAGTTTTGAATTTCTAAGTTTTTGGTTGAGTTATTGAGTTTTGAGTTCAGGTCTTGTTTTCTTTGTTTGGTGGTGCATGTGGCTAAGTTGTATGTTGTTGGGCTATATGGAATGAGATGTAGGGGATAGTAGGCTCAAGTTGGTGTGTGGTTGAGGTTTGGAGGAGTTTTGGAGAGTTTTGGCTCGAGGAAAATTGAAGGAGAAAACTCAGGGTATTTTGGTGTTGTAACTAGCGTTGTAGCGTTATCGTTTGGGCGCTACAGCGCTAGGCTTGGCTGTTCCAGGCATTTTTGTTTCTGGTTGTAGCGCTGTAGCGCCCACTTAGTGGCGCTGTAGCACTACCCTATTTCCATAAGTGGGTTTTTGGGTGTTTTCTTAGGGTTTTTTCCCGGGGGCTCGAGGTTTGATTCCACCACCCTGTTTGGTGGAATTAGAGCTTCCCGAGGGCTCGAGATCGGTCCCGAGGTTAGGTTTCATAATTGAAGTTTAGTGAAGGTTATAATCTATGGTTGTGACTAGGTGTACGCTAGGGCTCGGACGAGATCGTGCTTGAAGGTCGATTTCACTAATCAAAGCTATTGGAATCAAAGGTAAGAAACTGCACCCGGTTATGTGAATATGTTGGGACTAAGAACTCCCTATGGGGACATGTGATAAACGACCTAAGAGTGCCGGAATCAATATTTGCGCTTAGGACGCAGCTCAGCCACTGGTAGCTGAGGTTAATCAAATAATCACTGAGCTTGGCCTAAGCGAGCCAGAGTCAGTGGGTTGAACACTGGCTCGACCTAAATGAGCCAAAAGACAGTGACTTATATCGAGGGTGCAGCCTAAGGGCGTCGACCCTAGATATTGTGTGAAATGTTTATTGATGTTTAACTGAATGTTTTCTTGTAAATTTATATCACTGTTTACATGAGCAATATGATCTGTTTGTATCTGACTGATGATTCATGAAATATCTGACTGTTGTTTATCTTTTATACTCTGTATTATAGTTTTCTTGTTGGGCCTTGGCTCACGGGTGCTATGTGGTGCGGGTAAAGGCAAGGGCAAGGTGGACCAGTCCTGAGTTGGAGAGCTTTTAGGCTGAATGTACATAGTCAACTGATCGGTCGCCACAGCCGAGGAGTGGTACAGGACGGGGGAAGCCTAAATGTATGTTTTGCCCTTAGAGTGGCTAGTAGCTATACATATATCCTAGAATTTTGTAGACTATCTTTTAAACTCTATTTCTTTTTGGATCCCATGTATAAAATGTTTATTTAAATGAAATGTGTCTTTTATGACCAAAATCTTTTAACCTTAGTTCAATTATGGTTTCAGTAACACGTTTCTAACTAAACAACTTGATTAGCAAGTCTTGCACCTTTATAAACACACAGTGTAATGGCCTTGGCTACCCAGGGCGTTACAGAATGCCTCGAAGGTTAGAAGCTTCCTTAGGTTAGCGGGTTATTACAGGCGGTTCGTGGAATGGTTTTTTGAAGATTGCCACACCATTGACTAAGTTGAAGCGAAATAATCTGAAGTTTGTCTTGCTAGAAAAATGTGAGGGTAGTTTCCAGGAACTGAAGCGATGATTGATTACTGCTCCAGTGTTGAATCTTCCTTCAGATGGGGACAAATTTTTGGTGTATTGCGACACATCGAGACTAGGGTTAGGATGTGTGTTGATGCAGAATGAGAAGGTTATTGCCTACACATCGCAGTAGTTAAAGGAATATGAGCAACTGTACTCTACCCATGATTTGGAGCTAGCAGCGATGGTATCACACTAAAAGTGTGGCAACACTATTTATATGGAAAGAAGTGCAAGATATACACCGATCACAAGAGTTTAAAGCATTTCTTCACCTAGAAGGACCTAATTATGAGACAGAGACGTTGGCTAGAGTTGGTAAGGGATTATGACTATGAGATCCTTTATCACCCAGGGAAATCCAATGTAGTGGCAGATGCTTTGAGTTAGAGGGGCCCATGATAGCTATTCAGTTCGAAGCAAATATTGAAGGAGTTGGTAGAAGATATGACCAGAGCAAGGATAGAGTTGGTGGTGGGCCAATTGGAAAATATTACTTTGCGTTCTACCTTCTTGGAGAGAATAAAAGAGGGCCAGATGAGTGATACACTGTTGAAGGAGATTAGAAGGGATGTCCTAGCTGGAGTAGCCAAGGATTATTCCATTTCGGAGGCAGGTTTGCTGAGATATAAGGATCGAATTTTTGTTCCAATGGATATGGGTATCAAATGAGAGATCCTTAATGAATCTCATACTACACCATACTCATTACATCCAGGCACCACGAAGATGTATTGGGATCTACAGTCGTTGTACTGGTGGTTTGGGATGAAGAAGGACGTGGTCGATTATGTAGGGAAGTGTTTAACCTGTAAGCAGGTGAAGGCTGAACACCAATGCCCAGCGGGGTTGTTGCAGCCTTTAGGTATTCCTAAATGGAAGTGGGAAGATATTACCATGGACATTTTAGGAGGTTTTCCCAAGACGGTGGGGCAACATGACTCGGTATGGGTGATAGTAGACAAATATACCAAGTCAGCTCACTTTTTGCCAATGAGGACAAACTATACTGTGGACCAGTATGCAGAGTTGTATATGAGGAAGATCGTACATCTCCATGGGGTTCCAAAGTCTATAGTATCAGACCAAGATCCCATATTTACTTCCAAGTTTTTGGGTAGTTTGCAGAAGGCTATGGGGACTCAGCTGAAGTTTAGTACAACCTTTCATCCTCAGATAGACGGGGAGTCTGAAAGGACAATTTAGATATCGGAGGACAAGCATAGAGCATGTGTGCTAGCCTTCAAGGGGTCTTGGAGTAAGTACCTCCCATTGATTGAATTTTCTTACAATAACAGTTACTAGTCAACAATTAGAGTAGCTCCATACGAGATGTTGCATGGAAGGAAGTGTAGGTCGCCCATTCATTGGGATGAGATTGGGGAAAGGAAGTATTTGGGTCCAGAGATGGTTCAAAAGACTAATGAAGCTATTGAGAAGATCCGAGCTTGAATGTTCGCTTCGTAGAGCAGATAGAAAATCTACGCTGACCTTAAGCGTAGGGACGTGGAGTTCTAGGTAGGGGACCACGTATTTCTGCGAGTTTCGCCACTATGGGGAGTAAGGAAAATTGGAAAGAATGGCAAGTTGAGCCCTAGATTCGTAGGACCTTTTAAGATCCTAGAGAGGATCGGGCAGGTAGCTTATAGATTGGCTCTACCCCCGTCATTATCAAGAGTTCATGATGTGTTTCACATCTAATGCTTCGGAAGTATGTGTCAAATATGACCCATGTATTGGGATATGAGGATATGGAGCTACAGACGAACTTGTCTTATGAGGAGCGACCAATTCAGATCCTAGACAGAAAGGACAAGGTTCTAAGGAACAAGACGATTCCTCTAGTTAAACTCTTGTGGAGGAATAGCAAGGTCGAGGAAGCGACTTGAGAGCTAGAGTCAGTTATGTGGGATCAGCATCTCGAGTTATTCAGGTAAATTTTGAGGATGAAATTTTCAGTAAGTGGGGATAGTTGTAACGTCCCAAAATTGCTAATAAGGCTTAGTGCCTTGATCAGTGTGTCGGGAGGGCATAATTGGATATATATATATATGTGTGTGTGTGTGTGAAATTAATTGATTAAATGTGTGACTATGTGGCATACATGATTTATATGGTAATATGGATATATGTGCATGTTTATGTGTATTAAATATGCATGTGGGCCCGTTTGTGTTAATAAGGGCATATTTATAATTTTGACTCGTTGAGGGTATAAATGTGATTATATGTGTTAAATGATTAAGACCACATTATTATGTGGATATATTTGCAATATTCGGCTCGAGGCGATCCTAGGGAGCGGATTAGCGGAATATTCACAACTAGGGGTGTTCATAAAACCGCCCACACCGCACAAACCGCCTACACCGCACCGCAATTTGTGGTTTAGAACCCTTCGCGGTGCGGTTGCGGTTTGTATTTGTGCCAAACCACGCGGTGCGGTGCAGTTTGTGGTTTTAAATTTTATAAATGCGGTTCAAACTACACCACACCTCATCATTATTTATATTAACTTTTTTATATTATTTTTTTCAATTTTACTACATTTAAAGTTAATGCATAAATATTTATGTACTATAATATAATATACACATTATCTAGAAAAAAAAATATAATGTTTCATAGGATGCTAACACATATTCTACTTCAATCTAAATATATTCCTCCTTAATTAAAATAATATTTACTTTTATATTACATTTTTTCTTTGTTATTAGTTTGTTATATTTTTATTGTATTGCTTAAAGTTTATTAGCTTGTTGTACATTTAATTATTTTGTTAAACACTCTATGGTTATGAGATTTATTATGAATCTTTCTTAATTATAATATTTAATTGTTAAATTATTTTGCGATAGGTATAAACCACCCACACCGCACCGCACCGCACCGCATTTTTGCGGTGCGATTCATGCTGTTTGAGGTCTATGCAGTGCAGGTTGTGGTTTGGAAAATTGTTCAAACCGCATATGCGGTGCGGTCCAAAAAATTAGAGAAAAATCGCACCATCCGCACCACGAACACCCCTAGTCACAACAACAATGTCAAATGCCCAGGTCGGGGTGAGCCTAGGGGTATTTCAGGGATTTAGTGCACATTTAGGATTTATTGGTTAACGGGTGGTTAATTGGTGATGTATTGGGTATGTTGGGATTAATTGGGAATTTATAGGACCACTTGAGGATTAGTGGGAAATGTGATAAATGACGGGTTTGCCCTTAAAGGCAATAAGGAGCTAAGGATAAGTATAAGGGCATTTTGGTCTTTGGTGTTAAGAGATAGGCTTGGGAAAACTTCAGGACTCTCTCTCTCTCTCTCTCTCTCTCTCTCTCTCTCGTTTTATCTTCCCTTCTTGGTGCTTTGCAAGATTTTGAAGTTCTTGAGGAATTAGCAAGGAAATCCAAGGATTGAAGCTAGGATTACTTAAGGATCAGCTCAGGGCCCGAAAATTGTGATCAAGGTAAGGTTATAACCTGTTTTGCTGGGGGATTTTATTTTTAGTTTAAATTTTGATTGAGGTTTAGACTTTAGTTTTAGTTTTGAGTTGTGATAAGTTTGTTGGTTGGTTCTTAGGTTATAATTTATGCCTAGGCTGTGTTGCTGAGAGTTCTAGACTCACTTGTGACTTAGGATTGTGGTTAGGATGAATTTTGTTAAATTTGGCTGAGAATAACGCAGTGAAAACGTTGGAGATTTCTAGGTTTTGGGCTTGATCCACGGCCCTGTTCTTCAGGCATCGCGGCCCGTGTGTGCGAGAAGGCCCTGGGGTTTCTGAAGTTACCCAGGTGTCGTGACGTAGGTTAGGGCGCGCTGCGGCGCAAGTTAGGGCACGCCGCGCGCGTGTCCAGGGTTTCGCCTTAGAAATCTCTCTGACTTGTAGAGGGTCACGCGCCTCTAAGGATGGTTGCGGCTAAAATAGGAAATATTGGCCAAATAGGATTTTTGGGCTCAAGAACTCAAACTTAAGTGCTCGAGAAGGATTCTACTACCCAGTTTAGTAGAATTCAAGGTCCTAGTGGCTAGTATATTATTCTGAAGCTTTTAATTGGTTTAGGTTTTACTAGTTATTTATTATTACATTGTGACTAGGTTTACTGTTAAGGCTCAGCTTTAGGGATCGTGCTCGGGACCATCTTACACCTTCAGCTCGGGGCTGTCTTACACCTTCGGCTCAGGACCGTCTTACACCTTTGGCTCGGGACTCGAGGTAAGAGAACTACACCTGGGTTGTGATTGGGGCTTGGACCCCTGTTAACGAATATGCTTATGATTGTGAATATATCTGTATTTGAGAATATCTGGATAGGCATACTTGTTTGTGCTACGAACAATTGCATGTTCTGCAATCTATTCATTTGTTATTTATGATCTGAAAGTCTGGCCTAAGGGAGTCAGGGTTGATGTTAAGCGTGCGATATGCAGCCTGGGCTAAGCGTGTTGAGGTCAACTAAATAACCAAAAGGCTTGGCCTAAGGGCGTCGGGCCTGAACATCTCTGAATAAACAGAAGTGTCTTTTTGCACTTAACTAACTGTATTGAATGCTGAGAATGAATTACATGTTGGATTAAATTTTTTATCATTGCCTAGCTTATTTCTTATGTTATGTTGTTATTGAATTGATCAATCTAAGTTTACTGTATATATTGTTGTTCATTTGTGATTGTGAATTAAGTTTTATTGTTGAGCCTTGGCTCACCTGTGCTATGTGGTGCAGGTAAGGGAAAGGGAAAGCTGGACCAGCCGTGAGTTGGAGAGCATTAGGGGTGGCGTGTACATTTGTAGCTGTTCGACCACCATGGTCGAGGGATCAACAGGGACTAGAGCCAAATTTGATTTTGCCGCTTAGGCTGGCTTAAGTTGTATTTATTTTGAGAGTTTTAAATGCCTTGTAAACACTCATTTTTGGGATCTCATGTGTAAACTTAAACCTTTTAATGAATACAATTATTTTTATGATCAAAATCTTTTAACCCTAATTCATTAATTGACCTTAGTTACACGTTTATGTCCAAATGACTTTAGTATCAAGTCGTGCACTATTTTAAAATACACAGTGTAATGGTCTTGGCTATCCAGGGCATTACAAATTTCACATAACATATAGCAACACCTCAAAAAATTTCCTCAAGTCTTAAATATTTGAGACTTCTAAATCAAATCACCAAGTTTTCTAGACCTGTCTATATGCATATCAACTCTGCGTACACAAGCAATAGAAAATATAAAACATACAACCAACTAACTTAAGGTAAAACTAGATTTTACAGTGCGATGGGTCGAGTCCTGTCCAGTCTTCATATGTATATCATGAGATCCTGATGACAATACAACATTTTTCTCTGATACCAATTGTAATGCCCCGTAATCCTAACCCCGAGACCAAACCAAAGTACTAGACATTTCAAATCATTCTAAAGATCGAAAACCAAATGATAGACTAAATAATGCATAAAACTTCATTTAAATTTTCTTATTTAAAACATGCAGTATTCGGATATTCGTAATTTAAAATAAAATATTAATTTAAATGTTAGCAAACAAACAATACTATTTACGATCTCAAATTACAATAAAACATCTTTAAAATCATATGAATAAAAATGTCAAGTAAAACTTTGGCGTTTATGTCCCTTTGATCGTATCAAGGTTGAATGGCTCTCATGATATACATTTCTTTCTTGATTGGACTTCACTCATCGCCACAAAACAAATCAACATATGGCACCTACAACACATAATACTCGTGAGCTAACGCTTAGTAAGAAGAGTTGTGTAGGACACAACCCTCCAACCCAAAATAAAACAACATATAACCAAAAATATTATATTCATAGTAATATTAAACATACACAATCTATTCATAAGACAAGATATAAATATAACATAGCATATTCACAATCAAAATAAATCATATCAAAAACATAACTAACATAACATATCATACCATACCAGAATCACTCCAGCCGTAGACCAATACTATTCTGGTCAAGTGTCCAACCGAGCACGAAAACGTAAGTATGCATTTCAACATATCATAAGCATGCAATTTATCGTAACATAAACATGAAAATTACCATACCGTAAGCATGTCACGCAAAACATACAACATACACTACATATCACAAATACACATATCATGCATAGCTTAAAACATATTCATACTTATGACATATAAATAAAACTATTCTTAAGTACGTCGAGCGTACACCCTACACATAGGTGTCCACTCTTCTTACCTCGCTATCCAGCAGCAACCACGATCACGTTCCTTCAAGTAACATTACCGAGATCCTAAGCCAAAATCAAACAACATGCATTTAGAGATACATAACTCAATCTAATGTAACATAATAAATTCTATGAGTTGCATCTTAATAACCAAATTTCCATCGATATATAATTCCATATTTCATAAACATAATTTCATAAAATTGTCACATAATAAAAATTATCATACTTATTCACAAACAAATTCATTTATACTCAAAATTATGAAAACACCCCTAAAGGGTAAAATGACTAAATTTCTCTCACAAGCCAAATTACCAAAATACCATGATATTCTTGGAGGAATATTACAGACACAATAGCTACATCATCTTCGAAGTCCAAATCTTCATTAGCAGGGCTAAGTTCACTCTTCTTCACAAGTTTCACAACATCAGGTATAGTTGCTATAACATCGACCAACTGTCACAACAACAACAACAAAATAACATAATGACTAATATTAGTATTACTAATACTATATCACAATAATAATGCATGATATATTAAACAAAAAACAATCAGTACAATATCAAATTATAAAATATATATAACTTTCTGCAAAAAGATAGATAATAACATTGACCAAAACACAAATATCCATTATGTTGATGACAGAAACTTGTCAACGATATATGGATGGAAAACTCAAAGTTTGTTGCAAAAACCATGTAGATAGAACTTAGGAAAAACTTAAGGAAGAAACATCCAAAACAACAATGGAGTATAATCTCATTTATGGCTTTACTATCTCTGTCTACAATTAATTTTTCCAACCCCTTCATTTGAGGGGTCAAAGCCTATTTATAGATGGGCTCTAATGGCCTTTGATACAAGGTGGTCCCAAGGGACAAGTTCGTACGTTGGTACCCTGTCAAAGTAGTGGGGCATGATGTAGAGGAGCAGAGGGTTGTGGTGTCGGTAGTCGGTACAGGGTCAGAGGTATGCAGGTCATGCCGCCACCTCTTGTATTGATTCGTACCACCACTATTTGTCGGGCACTGATGTCAAAATCATGTCCTTGCCTCCCTCAGGGTCGTACACCTCGTACATGTTCATGTCCCCCATACTTGAAGGTTCTTCTCCCATTTCCAACATATATCTTCTCTCATCACCTTTGAATATTTTGCTAAGTGTTGGACAGACTTACTAGTTCTCCTTCTCTACTTGGGAGGCTTGGGACATATGGTACATGATGAGGCAATGAAATCCTCATTACGTGTGGCCTTCTTATTTGCCCTGGCACCATGGCAACGAGGCCCGTTGCATATTTTTCATACGGGCGAAGTGTCTTTTGCTCATAGGAGTGTCACCACAATATGAGCAACATGGCGAGACACTTGGTGTCGTGAGGGGTGCGCGAGGCTCTTGGCAGGCCGTGACGTGTGGGGCCTCGCTGTGCGAGGCACTTGATGTCACGAGGGGTGTGCGAGGCTTGGCTGGCTGTACCATGTGAAGCCTCTCGGTGCGAGGCACTTGTTGTCGTGAGGGGTGCACGAGGATCTTGATCCTCGTGAACTCAAGAGATTCCTTGCAAGGTTTTCTTCCTTATTTTTTTTATAAAAGTCTCTTTTAGGACTCTTTTTGGCTGTAACTGCCCCCAAGTGGTTGGCAAGATTTATCTCATCAGGCACTTTGATCATTTTGCTTATGCACTTTGACAATTCCAATTGGTGATAGGTACACGAGAGTTAGATACATGCTCATGTAAATGAGGAGTGTGACATGACAATAAGAAACATATTCATTAAAAATGAGCAGAGTACATAGATATCTATGGCAAGATTGTTCTTACTGCATATCCGAGCATCTAGGTTACCCCCTAATCCATAGCTACTTTTAAGGGGAGGACTCACAACTATGTTGGGGGGCTAACTATGGTAACCCTTTAGATTTATCGTACTAAAAATGGAGCTTTACCCAATGTTCCCTCTCAGGCACGTATGCACAACCATTGATTCTGGTCTCCTTAGTAACTTTGGGGTTGGACTCATGCGGGTTTGTGCTCCCATGCACTACCATCGCCATAGGTTCTGGTAGTTTCATGGTTGTGCAGATGGACATTTTATAACATTCTCTTGCTTCTTTCTATTCCCCTTTCATGCTCGCTAACCCCCCCCCCCCCCCCCCCCCTTTCCCCCAGGAGTTGGGAATTTTATGGCCAAGTGGTATATTGAGGTTATCACCTTCAATTCTCTCAGGGAGGGTCTCCCTAATACCGCGTTGAAGGCTAAGGAACAGCTTACTACGACAAAGTTTGTCATTACAGTGGTCTGTCTAGGTAGCTCTCCCATGGTGAGGGCCAACTCGATTGTGCCCAGAGGTTGTATCGAGTCTATTGTAAACCCATGCAAGGAGGTGTTGCAGGGCTTTAGGTTCTTGATTATCAGTCCCATCTTCTATAAGGTCAGGCGATATAGGATGTCTAAGGAGCTCCCATTGTCTACCAGAACCCGATGCACCTTCATGTTAGCCAGCTGTACACTTAACACCAAGGGGTCATTGTACGAAAAATGCACACCCCGCATGTCTTCTTCGGTGAAGGTTATTTAGTTGTTTTCCCCTTTAAAGTTTATCGTGGGTCGTTGTTCTAAGCTTAGCATGCATGGGGGTGGAATTCGTCTGGCTTCCTTGGTGTATCTATCTCGCCCCTTTCTCGATTCTCCTCCGAATCCTGGTCCTCTGAAGATCGTCCTCACCTCTCCTTGCACCTCTGGGGCTACCTCTCATGCTCGTGGCAAGGGTGGCCTATGATCTGGTCTTTCATTTTCTCTTCGGATGTATCTACCCAAGTGCCCCTGTGTATGAGTTCTTCAATTTCCATCTTTAAATGAGTGCATTCCACTGTGGTGTGGCCAATGTCTTTATGATACTGACAGTACTTTCCGGGGTCTCTCTTTGACCGATATCTCTTCATTGGTGGGGGTCTTCTGAAGGGGACCTGATTCTCGTTCGCTACGAAGATATACTCCCTAGTATGTGTTAGGTCAGTGTAGAAGGTGTGGGATTTTTTCCTAGGATTACCTCCGTGTTTGTGCTTCCTCTGGTGGTCATATCTTCGCCCTTCGTACACCCTTTTCTTTTTTACGTCATTCGAACCTTTAGGGGCTAAGGGCTTGACAAGTGATTCCTTCAGGTTCTTATGGTCGTCTTCGACACGAATGTACCTTTGTGCCCATTCTTAGAAATCATCTAAGTCAGTGACCTCCCTTTTGAGCATATTATCCCAAAGCTTACTGCCTGGGCACACTCCAGCCCTGATTTCCATCTTAAGTTCTCCCCTGGTCAGACTTCCCACTTTAGCCGCCTCCATGTTAAACCTATGAATGTAGCTCTTCAAGCTTTCTCATTCACCTTGCTTTATATTAGCGAGGCTAGTGCCTGGCATGGTATAATCATGTACGGCATGATGTTTTTGGAGAAACTCATCGGAAAATTGTTGCCATGATCTAATGGTCCCCGGCCTCAACCTCTTGAACCACTTGTATGTAGACCCTTTCAGCGTGACAGTAAAACGGTGACACCTGCTCTGCTATTGATCCCTCTTAGCTTTATTAAATCGTTGAAGGTGTCCAAGTGGTACTTGGGGTCTGAGGTGCCCTCATATGGGGTCATATGAGGCTCTTTAAAGTTAGCCGAGAGTAACTGGATCTCTCGCGTGAAGGGTGACCCATAGTCAAACTCATCATCAGTAATGTGCCCCCCAGACACTGTGACGATCTTGCTCCAGAGGCTCCTTATCTCGGTGTCCAGTTCATGTTGCCTCCTATTCAAGGAGTCTCTCAACTCCATAGGGTTTTCCTTTCTCTTCTCTTTTCCCTTCGGAGGGGCCATGGGAGGTGTCATCCTTACTTCTAACATCCTCCCATTGACTTCGACTTTGTTCTTATGACCAGTGTCGTCTCTCCGCCTTTGCTCTTGGGGGTATTTCGCCGGCCTAGGTCCCTCATGGTACTTTTTATGGGGAGTGTTGCTAGTGGAAAGTCAGGTTCTCCCATTGTCTACAGGTATAGTGGTTTCCCCTCTTTCATGCTCTTTCTCTTTATGCTTCGGAAGGGGTATGCTCGACTTTCCTTGTAGAAGGTCATTTAAAACCTCCTACATGTTTTCTAGTGTGGTTTCCAACCTTCAATTATTTTTGTGTAACTCGTGAATCTCGTCCTCATAGAAGCGAGTTCTTGAGCTAGAACTCACCGAGTGTACTCGGTGACTCTTGCTGGCCTGTGTGTAAAGGGAACCGAGTCTTGGTGGGCAGAGCATGGTGCCACCGGGGGCCGAGGATGTGGGTACACTGGCGACTCTGAATGACCTTCGTCGGGCCGGACAGTCGGAGATGATACTTCCTTTTCCTCCCTTGGGGCAGGACGTTCCTCCGGCATATCTCCATGCTTAGGCGGAGGAGGGTCTTTCCGGGAGACCCTCAGCTATTATCCGTCTAGATGAACCTCTTGTAGTTGACGTAAGCGTTTTGAACGCCTTGGCATTTTTCCTTGCTGGAAGTGATGAAAGAACGTTGGCTTGATACTTGTTCTTCCCACAGATGGCACCAAACTATTGACAGCAGAAACTCGTCAACGATATATGGATGGAAAACTCAAAGTTTGTTGTGAAAACCACGTAGATAGAACTTAGGAAAAACTTAAGGAAGAAACATCTAGAACAACAATGGAGTATAATCTCATATATGGCTTTACTATCTCTGTCTACAATGAATTTTTCCAACCCCTTCATTTGAGGGGTCGAATCCTATTTATAGATGGGCTCTAATGGCCTCTGATACAAGGTGGTCCCAAGGGACAAGTTCGTACGTTGGTACCCTATGGGGCATGTTGTAGAGGAGCAGAGGGTCGTGGTATCGGTAGTCAGTACAGGGTCAGAGGTATGCAGGTCAAGCCACCACCTCTTGTATTGATTCGTACCACCACTACTTGCCAGGCACTGATGTCAAAATCACGCCCTTGCCTCCCTCAGGGTCGTACACCTCGTACCTGTTCACATCCCTCGTACTTGAAGGTCCTTCTCCCATTTCCAAAATATATCTTCTCTCATCACCTTCTAGTATTTTGCTAAGTGTTGGACACACTTACTAGTTCTCCTTCTCTACTTGGGAGGCTTGGGACATATGATACATGATGAGGCAATGAAGTCTCATTATGTGTGGCCTTCCTCCGTGCCCCGACACCATGACAATGAGGCCCTTTGCATATTTTTCATATGGGCGAAGTGTCTTTTGCTCATAGGGGGTGTCACCACAATATGAGCAACAGGGCGAGACACTTGGTGTCGTGAGGGGTGCATGAGGCTTGGCTAGCTACACCATGTGAATCCTCTTGGTGTAAGGCACTTGGTGTCGGAAGGGGTGCCCAAAGCTCTTGGCAGGCTGCACTATGTGAAGCCTCTCAGTGTGAGGCACTCGGACGTCACAAGGGGTGCACGAGGCTTAACATAGTCTTCAATAAGCGACCCCAACCTCGCTATGCAAGGCCCTCCCTCACTTGGCCAGCCTCACTATGTGAGGCCCTTGCTATGTGCAACTTCAAGGCAACGAGGCCTTCGCAACGAAATCCTTGGCTTTGCACATAGGTGAGATCCTTCGGCACACGGCTTCGCTCATGGGCGGCGTCGCAGCATCCAGAGCAACATGGCGAGGCCCTGGGGCCTCATGTGATGTCTTCAGGGGCGCGAGGCGTAGTCAATCTGGGCCTCGCATAGCGAGGCCTTCACCCTCAGATGCTAGTCTTCTTCAATGCAAGGGACGTAACTCATAGAAGACTTGACACATGTTGGCATAAAGCAGGCCTCCTTCCTGAGTGCCTTGCACCTTTAGTGATTTTCCCACATTCACACATTAAATCAAAATAACTCCCACCATTGAATAGTAAGAATGTACAAAAAACAATATGCTTCAGATAAATTAGTACATTAGGGAACAACAGGACAATAACTAAATCTGTAGTTAGTCCAAAAAAAAGTTCAAAAAACTAAAGTTCACAACATAATGACAATAAACCTAACTAAATCTTCATATTGTTGGCATTAGACAACTGAACATGGCTATGGGTCCATTTCACTCTCAGTGTCTTCACTGTAGTCCTCACCACCATCTTCTTCACTATTCTCATTTTGTCTTTCCCATCATCCTCTTCCACTTCCTCATCTATCTCTTCTTCATTTTCCTTCTCATTCTGATTCTCATCATCGCTTCCACTCTCTTTACCATCATCGTCAGAAACATTATCTTCAACCTACATTAAGAGCAAAAAGTAGAGAAATAAGCAATTATTGATAACCAATGTAACACCGTGGATAACCAAGGTCGTTACACTGTGTGATTATAAAGGTGCAAGACTTGCTAATCAAGTCATATAGTTGAAAACATGACCCTAAAGTCGTATTTAGGTTAGGGTTAAAATATTTTGGTCATAAATAGAAAACTTCTCATTAAAATAAACGTTTAATACATGGGATCCCAAAATAGGTTGTAAAGGACAGTTTACAAAATTTCAAAGTTTAGGTACAACCACAAGCCACTCTAGTGGCAAAATAAGCACTTTAGGTTCTCCTGTCCCTATACCACTCATCGGTCGTGGCGGCCGATCAGCTGACTATGTACATTCTGCCCCAGAGCTCTCCAAATCAGGACTAGTCCACTTCTCCCTTGCCTTTACCTGCACCACGTAGCACTCGTGAGCCAAGGCCCATCAAGAAAACCATAATACAGAGCATAAACGATAATCAACAATCAGAAAATTCAGACCAAACTCTTTAAACTTTACCTTAATTGGACACTAACTCCAGTTGAACCTCCTAGCTTCACCAAGAACCGAAGTCTCAAGCTCTAGCCTAAACCTCCTCTGAGCTTATAGCTTCAAAATCCAAGAGAAAGGGTGAAAGGAGAGGAAATCGTGTGGGAGAGGGAGAGGTCTCTATTTTTTCTTCTTCTTTCTTTCTTTCCTTCGGCTTCTAACTCCTTCTACAACTTCCACTAAGTCTAAAAAGCAGAATAACCCTTATCCCTTTTTAAACATCAAAAGACCATTTTGCCCTCCCAAATAAACCTAAGTCTTTAATCACTCTAAGGGCATTTTGGTCATTTGCTCCCTATTCCCACTAGTTCCTCAAGTGTCCCTAATATTTACCACTTAATTCCCGTCATATTACTAATCACCAACTATTTTCCCCAAGGTCTATACATCTCCAATATATTTCCCAGATTCTCAAAAATACCCCAGGCTCCCCCGAGCCGGGTATAAACCCCCGCTGTGACTATTTCGCTAAACCGCTCACTAGGATCACCTCGAGCCACAAACTGCAAATATATCCACATAATAATGTGGTCTCAACAATTTATCACAAATAATCACGTTTATGCCCTCAACATGACAAAATTACGATTACGCCCCTATAATCTCAGCAGGGCCTACATGCATAGTAATACTCGTAATCATGCATCTCATATATCCATATAATCATATAAGCATGCTTATCACATAATCATGCATTTAATCATTTAAATCACACATAAACCAATTATGCCCTCCCGGCACACTAATCAAGGCCCTTAAGCCTTATTAGTAATTTTGGGTCGTTACAACCAGTGTTGTAACATTGCTGGTGAAATAAAAAATAACAAAACAACAACACTACCTTATCAAGTGAATCAACAAAAACAGTGTTGAATTTCTCCTACATAATAGACAACACAAAAGAAATAGAAATAAATTGAGAATTAACAAACTCCTTCAAATCCAATAATTTTGCAGCCATTCATTCATGCTTAGAAACCAGCAAATCCATCTTAGCATTTAACGAATCAATTTGGAGTGAACGATCAAGGAGGGTTTTTGGGATTTCACCACCACCAGAACTCGCATTAGACACATAATCAACTTTTTCTTTCCGTTGATCATTAATATTTGTGTTATAATCAAATCCAGCCAACTTGTAAACAAAAAGCTCATCATAATTTGGCTTTAAATTCATCAACCTCAACTACATAACAATAACCAAAAAACATAAACAAATTAATATTTAATGGCCAAACAATGGTAAAACAACAACAAACTAACATAACAGCAACATAAAACTATACCCTACTGGCTGGAATGTCAAAAACAATAACCTTCAACAATTTGAACTCCGGAGTAATAGAACAACTCCACCTAGGAATCCTTAGAATATTTTCAGAAACCAATTTTTAGTACTTCCCAACCATATAGCGGCAACTCTCATAAAACTACACTTGAAAAACATGTGGGCAACTAACCAATGTATAATAAGGTTTAACTTTCTTCTCTTCCTTTGAATGATATAGGGCATTGTGCCAGCTAACTAATTTTCCCTTTAAATACATAATGGTTTCTTCAAAATATTTCTTACCCCATGCATACTCATCATGACGACCACTATCAACAACATCTAAATCTTCACGCGTAACTTATCTATCCTTCCTAGAACTAAGAAGAAACCACTGAACAAATTACAGAGCAGCCAATTTTATGGTAGCTTCATCATCATCACCCCACCTCTTAGCCCTAAAACATTCACAAATAGATTGCTTTGAAATCTTATCAGAATCTGGCCAATATTTATCCAAAAAGTTATTTGACTCTTGTTTGAAATTCAAACTATTGCAATCCCCTTCACAATCTAAACCAACAATCAAACAAAACTCTTCAATACTAAACCTCGGTCTAATACCACTAATCATAACCCAAAGCTCGTACTCATTTGGTTGTTTAACCTCCTTCAATAACAGCGGATGGATTAATTGAGGTTGAGGTTTAAATGCAAGAAGATTAAGAAAACTACCAAAACAAGTATGAGAAAACATTTCCTTTTGTTTATTGGACAAATATTCATTAAGGTCCTTAATAACCTCGTAAGTACAACAAGAAACAACCTGGGAATGAAAAAACTATTTTTGATTGATTAAGTAATCTCAATCCTACAAGAGAAACAAAATTAAATTAAATTAATAATAATAATAAAACAACAACAAAGCAATAAACAAACATGAAATGAACAACACCGACATCAGAACAACCTAAACAAAATAATAAATAAATACTAAAACAACAACACAACCACATAACAAAACACATGTGAATATACTGTAAACGAAATAACAATATTGTAAAAACAATAATAATAATAATAATAATAATAATAATAATAAAACAGTAACAAAGTAAAAAAATAAACTTCGAAATTTTCCAACAAAATAGCATAATACCTTACAATGCATATTCAAACAAACATTAAATCAAACACATTGTGTGCGTTAAAATGTAAAACCAATCAAAAATACATAATAAAAGCAATCATTAACGAGTATTGATTCAAAACATAAAAAACCCTAAAAACAAACATCAAAATAGTACAATCGAAACAACATGCAACTCTTAACAATATTTTTCTTCTGATCATCTCCCACATCTTTCAAATCTCCTTTGCTTGATTTCAATTTTTTCGCCTTCCTCTGTTTGACAGCATCCAAAACCAATTTTCTTTTCTGTGATTGAGTTTTGGAAGACTCGAGTTTAGGTGAGTTATGAGAGCTTGGATTCTCTTTAATTCGCTTCACAATAGCTTTCTTCACCATTACTAGAGCTTGTTTCGAACTCTTTGTGGATTTTGGTATTCTCTTTACAAACGGTAAAGGTATAGAAGATGTCGATCGTAGAATGGTCATAGATTGTAAGAGATACTATATATAACATCAAGAAACATGGGCTTAATTGCTATACGAACAGTTAAGAACAAAAAATTTTAGGAAAAAATAAAAGAAAAATGAAGAGTCTAAAGAGTGATCTTGTATCAGAAAAAGAAGGAATATAGTAGAGAGTGGGAAAAGTATAAGAGAAGAGTGGGAAGAGTGTCAGTGAAAGTTTAAAATAATAAAACCTACGGATAGGCAATATAGTCTAAATGTAATATTAAAAAATATCAAATTGTATAAAAGATAAACATAAACAGGAAAAATGTAAAAAATATCGTATGGCAATAAATTTGTAAAAGTAGTGTCATTTTGGCACTATATGTAAAATTCTAATTAACGTTTCATCTTTCTATTCTCTTATCTGTACTTTTTTGGTTTTTTTGGCACTATATTTGGGTTACGGTGTTGCCTCCTACCTCTAATTTCTTTATAACAATTATAATAGTGTGGTAAATTGTTATTATTTTTATAATCTCGTACTCTAGTTAGATTCAAATATGTTTGTTAAATTTAAACTTAAATTTCCATATCTATTAGACTACTTCTCATGTTGTAATTGAAGAAAAAAAACTTAAATCTCTATCTACTTTTTCACTACTAACAATGTATCTTAGATTTATTTTATAGCAAGTATCCAATTTCCAAAAGAACATAGAGTTAAACCAAAATACAAAAGCATCTCAGGTCTTATTCTTCCTTAGTTGGTTTTTTTAAGCAATTCTTCCTTAGCTGTTGGTTGCATAATGAGTGATGTTAATCTCATCTTTGGCGTTCGACGGTGGATGAGTTTTGTTCCTTACTCTCAGCTCTTGGTACTCCTTGTATACAAACCCCCTATACTTTGGTAACTCTCCATTCTCTTGAGTAAATATGGGCAATGGCTCAACCCACTTGTCTCCTTGCAAGTTATAGAAAAATGCAAATGAGCATCGGCTTCTTCCTTTTGTTCTCACTACTCTATGAGTTGCACTCTTCAATTTTTTATTGCTGAACACCTTCACAAAAAACAACCCATTCAAGTACATGTCCTTATCAACAAAATTAGTAACTAGTAAGTTATGTGCCAGAAAGACTACCTGAATTACATCGCCTATGTTGACCACAATTGCGCCTTGAGTAGGCACAACTGGAATCCACTCCTTGTCCTTGAAAACCTCTAGGCCCCCAACCTCATCTTGGAACACAAAAGTGAAGCAATTTCCATCTTCATGTGCTGAAATTCCGTTATTCTCGCTTTCCGTCACCGGAAAGTATCAGTGGGCCACCATTAAATCGCAGCTCCGATTACTATTATACTCTTTAAGGAAATTAGGAGGCAGTCCCAAACACTCGTTCAAAATACTCTCCACAACTGAACCCAGTTGGGTGATTTTCAAGAATATCTCCTCCAACACTTCCCTAACAACAATATATATGGCTATTAGTCACTATAACTAATACCATAAAATCAAGTGAATTGCTTTAAAATCAGAGTTTGGAATCAGTATATATATATATATATATAGAAATATATATATATATATATTTACCTAAAGTGAGGGGGTTTTTGTGGTTAGACATTGGAATTAGAGTTTGGAGGGCAGACAATGAAGTACTCGTTCTTATCAGCCGAGTGATCCGGTTGCCTGTTGTAGCCGGCGGGAAGAAGTGAACCGGACCGAGGACTGGACTTGAGCTTTTCTTCATCTGGGTACCCAAAAAATTGGTTGCAAAGATCAATGGCTTCACTCATCAATTCATGTGGGACTCCATGATTTGTGATCTGAAAGAAACCATAGTTGGAGCAAGCTTTGCTTATAATCTCCACGGCTTTCCTCTTTCCATTCATGTCACATTCTATGGAAAAAGTAGAGAAATCAATGGTGGGAATACTCGGCTTACCCATTTCCAAACCAAAGCTTGAGCTTAACTCAATATTTTTTTTCTATTTGTTACACTTAATGAGCAGCCACTTTATAATTATTAAGGGGTTCCGACGACCCTTTCCAGTACGTCTTCTTATAGCAACTGTCACCTTCTTATAGCAACTCTAGTCCCATTTTTATGTTTTCTTATTTTAGCTTATGTACATCGTTTAAACAACTTTTTACAAATTTGAATTTTTATTTATTATTAAAAAAACTCTTAAATGATTAAATACTTATAAAAAAAATATTAGCGAACTCTCTAAAATTAACTGATTCCTTTTGCACTCTCTCTATTTTGTTTTGAAATACCCAATTTCAAAGTATCTATACATGAAATTGATTTGTTATACACACATTATAGTATACAATGTGTTTGTGAAAATGTTTCTATTCATTTTTCCCCTCTCACAAATAGTTTTAACATTACTGTCATAATGTTTTTTTGTCCGATGTTTTCCAAATCCAACACTCAGAACCAGTATGCCAAGAATCATTGCGGACAGGATGAAGGTATGAGAATATCTATATCTATTTTTATTAACTTGGTGTGTAATGTTATTTCAAGGATTGTATTGAAATAAAATTCTATTTTCAAGGAGATCGTCAAAAATAAATACATGATATCATTCCATTATTTCATCTGTATAAGGCCAATAACCTTACCATTCCAGTTCGGAGAAGAAAAAATCAGGGGATCAATGATGTAAATACTAAATATATCTATATTCATATACGTATATGCATATATATGTATATATTTCTTGTCATTAGGAATGGAAGCTTTGTGCTTTAGTTTCCCATACAGATTTTCTTCTAATGTGTCTATGGATTGATTAAAATTGTAAAAGCCATGAAGTGTATCTTTTGAGTGTGATTATTCTTTTTAGAATATTGATTATTATAAAATTTAGCAGTTACGTGCTATTAGTTATTTGATTTATAAAACTTGAATTTTAATTGATTTTGGTATGTGAGATTTCGTGATTATCAAGTGAGACTTTGTAGAATCTCTAATATGGTGTAAAACACCATATCAAATGAGGCTCCACTGGGTATTGTTTCTCTGCCGAAATTTTCATTTCTAAATATAAATTAATGCAATTGAGATGAAATGTCAATATATGTGAATGTTAACCAAGATGTACGTACTAATGTAAATACAGACAGTGACCTTTAGTATACAGGATTTTCATTCTCTAGGTTGTTAAATAGAGTATTGTGCTCCTGTAATATATGGATACCTGTACTTAACTTTTGTATATTCATTCTTTATGCACACGATCAGTAACAATATCTCAATTTAGCTGGTCATTATCTTTCTTCTTTTTCTATACAGAGAACAACATTTATATGGTATCAGTAGCCTCTTTGGCCACTGCCTCCGATGTCTAATACCGACGAGCATACCCCACTGGCTCCACTCACTCCCACCTCTGCCTCTATTCTTATCCAAACCCCTGATTCTTCTTCTTCATCCTCCACTTCCTCTTTTCCCTCCTTACCCAGCCCGTTTCTATAAAACTTTATGATACCAATATGCTACTCTGGAAAAATCAGCTACATAATGTTGTTATTGATAATGGTTTGGAGGAATTTTTTGAAGGTTTCAAAACCTATTCCTCCAAAAAAATTTGATGATGCTCGGACAGACCTCAATCATATGTATACCACCTAGGCGAGTCAGAATCAGCTCGTGATGTGTTGGATTTATTCCTCTCTCACTTCGGTGATGATGGGTAAGATTTTTCACTATGCTACTGCTCGTGAGATCTGGACTGCGTTTCATCAAGTCTACGAATCCCCTTCTATGGCTACTATTCTTGTTCTTTGTACTCAGCTTTGGTGCATTAAGAAATCTGGTATCTCTATTTCTGAATATCTTCATCAACTTAAGGGATGTATTTGACAAGTATGCTACTATTGGTGAGCCTCTCTCTTCAGTGATCAATTTACCTATACCCTTGAGGGGCAGTTTTGTCACCTCCATCTCTGCTCGTGCTGATAAACCCTCTATTGAGGAAGTTCACAACCTTCTTCTGTCATGTGAATATCGCCTCAGTGTGGGATTGGCTACTCCTCAGCTGGAACTAGCCCAAGCTAACCTCACCCAACTTCCCCACACCAACTCCAAACCCAGAAAGACCAATTACAAGCCCTTCCTGTCTTATCTTTCTGTCCCTCCTTTTAACCACAGCTACCCTCCTCAAACACAAGCTCCCTTCTCCACTGATCTTCTTGGTTGACCCCCTGCTCCTCCTTCCCACCCTTTGAATTGTTCTACTTCTTTTAGTTCCAAACCACAAAGCCAAATTTGTGGTAAACTTGGCCATAGTGCCCTTACCTGCTACTAACGCATTCCTCTCTCCTATCAACCTCAGTATAGGCCTCCATTTTCTGCCCCTTCCCCTTCAGCCTTTGCCTTCCTCACTACTGCTTCCCCACATTCCTCTGATGACCCTGCTTAGTACATGGATTCTAAGGCATCTCACCACTTTAATCTTGAGTTTGGCACTCTTGATGATGCTCATCCTTTCACTAGTACTAACCAGACCATGGTAGGTAATGGTAAGTCTATCGGTATATCTCATATTGGTGCAGTTGTGCTCCCTACATCTTCTAGACCTCTTCATCTTTCACATGTTCCTCGTACTCCTTCTATTGCTAAACAACTCATTTCTGTTACTAAACTTTGTTCTGATAACAAAGCATTTGTTGAATTGTATCCATCATTCTTTCTTGTGAAGGATCTCATCTTGAAGACCCTCCTCGCTCAAGGGCGCCTTGAAAATGGTCTATACAAACTTTCCTCTCCTTACTCTTTGCGTGTCTCGTCTTCCGATGCTCTTGTCCATGACTTTCTTGCACAGTCTTCCTCTCTTCAAGTCGAGCACAATCATCTCGGACATCCATCACTTGCTATAGTTAAACGTGTCTTACATTCCTGTAATGTGTCTCCCAAGTCTGATTTCTTTTTTTGTAATGCTTGTCAAATGGCCAAAAGCCACAAACAACATTTTCCTTTATCTCAGTTTAGGTCTTCTGTACCTTTTGAATGAATACATTCAGACTTGTGGGGACCTTCCCCTGAAAATTATACTACTGGTGCTCATTACTTTCTCTTGTTTATTGATGATTTCACGTGTTTTACTTGGATATCTCTTCTCCCTACTAAAGATGCTACCAAGTCATATTTTCTAAAGTTTAAGTTTCTTGTTGAGACACAATTTAATGCCAAAATATGGAAACTTCAAACTGATTGGGGTGGTGAGTACTGTCCCCTCAAACCGTTTTTAGAAACACATGGCATTATCCACCAACTCTCTTGTCCCCACACACCAGAACAAAACAGGCATGTTGAACGCAAAAGTCGTGACATTGTCGAGAAGGGCCTTGCCTTGCTTGCCCAATCTTCTGTTCCTTTACACTTTTGGCCATACGCTTTTCAACAAGCTGTCTATTTGCCTTCCCACTCCTCTCCTCTCTCATAAATCTCCCTATGAATGTCTTTATTCCAAAGTTCCTTCTTACTCCTCTTTACGTATCTTTGGTTGTGCTTGTTTCCTGTTTCTTCGCTCGAACAATAAAAATTAATTGCAATTCTATTCTATTGAGTATGTATATTTGGGGTTTAGTGCTCATCATAAAGGGTACTTATGTTACATGTTGCCACTGCTCGCCTATACATCTCCTGCTATGTAGTCTTTCATGAGACTGCCTTTCCTTTCTCTCCTTCTCTTTCTATTTCTTTTGCACCTTCTCCTCCTACTGCCTCTTCTTCCTCCTCCTACTGCCTCTTCTTCCTCCTCTTCCTTCATTCCTCTGCTATTCGCACCTCCTTTCTCTCCCTCTATCCTCTATCCTCTGCCTCCCGTCCCTTCTCCTCCCTCACCTTTTATCCCTGTCCCATCTTCTCCTTCTAGTTCTTCTCCTGCCTCACCCTCTCTTTCTTCTCTTCCTTCTTCTCTTTCTATACAGAGAACAACCCTTACAGTGAATGATGACGTACTAGGTCATGCGCATTGCAGGTCTATTGATCATTTCGTTTTGATCTCTCGATCAAGGCAGTCATGTACTTAATTATAGGGAGATAATTACAACCCAAGTATTTGGTATTTTATTGCCTATCTTGATTTCTTCAGTTTTGACATGGATTTTGAGATTGTTTCCGTCTGAAGTATTACCCAGTTATTCTTTATTGGTTACAAATATTTAATTTTGTTTTGTTTGGTTGGCATGTTCTGTTCCATCTGGTTGAAATGTTATATTTTGTTGTTGAAGTTTCTAAGTAGCTTATAGGTTCTCTATTGGCTCTTCTCTATGCTTTACAATATTGTCATTCTCCATATTCAAAATGCATACTATCACGTGACATCAATTTTTGATCTCACCTTCAATTTTTGATTTCAACTTCAATAGTTGAAAATATGTTACGCCATAACATGCATTTTAAACTTGTATGGGTTTGGTTGGATGCATTACACTTGGTTTAATTTCAAATACACGTTCATTGTAAAAAAAAAAAAAAAAAAGCCTAAGCCGGTTAATAAATCGTCAAAAGCCACAAACCCAAAAAAACCCCTCAACCCGTCACATAATCAGCAGCAAATTATATGTTGAACATTTCAAAATCCTAAATAAACCGCCAATACACCCTACTAAATTCATCATCTAAAATGTCCTTTCATTGTTGACAATCTTAACAAACATACAAACAAAAATGATCACGATAAGTATATATAATATATGGAGGAAGATACCACAAAAATAACCTAATTGTTATGTAAATAAATATTGGCCAAAAAATAACAAACCGGGGAGTAAGAGGCGATGAAAGGTCAATATGTAAAAAAAAAAAAGAACGAAGGAAGGAAGTTCAGAAAAACCACGAGAGCAGTGTGTTTGACTACACGATTGAGATTGCTATTAGGAAATAGTTAATATGGTCAACCTCCTCTATAACCTGAAGATACTTTGACAATTTATAGCAACCACTTCCACTACATAGCACTTTACATAAAGCTGAGCAACAAAAAAGAGGCCACCAACGTCCAAATGAGAACATCACTTGCAGTCACCTTCATCGTCATCATCTTCTAGTTGGTCACCTTCGCCATCAGACTTATCAGAATCATCTTCGTCATCATCTTCAGAATCATTGTCATCCTTTCCCTGCCCAACAGTAAATTTTCAGAAGTAAGAAAATGGATTTTTCCTAGTTCGAATGTCATTTGAATAACTCCCCCTAATGGCACACTAGAAATCTTTTGAATTGAGAGAGACCTCTGGATGGGCCAAACAAAAAGAAACTAGAATATACACCTCACACAATACAACATCTATCAGTTGAAAACAGAACTGAGATTATGTTCATTTAGCAAAATGTGTCCATTATGGAAATGGCATCTGGTTTAAAGTCAGACAGGATCTCCCATTTATGCAATTAGGAGCACAAGACTAGTTACACTACAAACAAAAAAGTCATTTTTATTTACCTCTCCGTCAGCTTCTTCATCAAAATCTTCCTCATCAGGATCCTAAGTCAGGTTGCAGTAAAAAGTTAGAAATTTTATAAAGTAACACAGGTTTGCAGTAAAAAAAAGGGTTTAAATGGTGGTTACGTTGTTGAAATATGTAAGGGGGTTCGGCCACAAATCCTCTTTAATTATATCCGCAATCTGCAAAGCAGAAAAAGTGCACGAAAGACTCAGCACAGAGTTCAAGAACATAATTTGAAATGCTACATGAGCATAAGCATTGTTGCTGCAAATAGAACTAACCTCATCATGGATATCATCCATGTCATCTTTCTGTTGAGTATCACTGAACCAACTAAAGAAGCTAAATCAAAAAGGTAAAACAGGAAATCAGTAAGCTTTCAAATCATAAGGAATTAGTCTGCTACGGTGATGCATTTTCTTCAGGCAAAACCAGACAATATTAGAATAAATCAGAACCTACTATTGTAATCGATACATTTCACATAGGTAAAAGATAAACAAGCAAAAGAGAAATTGAAAACTAGGTGTATTTCTTAAATTCCTCCTCCAAATTTGCTTCCATCCTAAAACTAAAAGAAACAAAAAATATCAAATTTTGCATATTTAAAAAGATGCTTAACCACAATTATCTTATGGACCATGTTGACCAACAGCATGCAGAAACTGATTTTGAGGCAGCCATAAATTAAATGAAAAGATTACAGTAATGTCATTTAAAACTGTCATTAAAGAGAGCACATTCAAGTGAAAACCCACTTATCACAATTGGAAGAAAAAATTAATTAACAGTAACAACAAATAATTCAATCACTAATGAAGGTGTGTATTAGACTAAAAAGGCTGCTTTAACAATTCAGTAAACTTCTACCTTGAGAACAAAATACTGCATAAGCTCATGTCTATCTGAAATAAAGAACTAACCTTTCTTCAGTTGGAGGCCTCTTGTTCCCTTTCTTCTCATGGCTAACTCCATTAGGTATGCCCTTAAGAAATAGGTATTTAATTAGTTACAATACCCACAAATAAAACAAAAGCGATAATGACATTAAGTCACTTATAGAAAGGCCCATACCATTCCCTCTTTCCACTTTATTGATGTAGCAGTAATTTTTGTTCCTTCATCATGGAATATAAAAGTCTTGGTAATCTTTGTATCCTCAAAATAAGGATTGGGGCTAAAGTTCTGTAAAATAATGGAGACAACACCATGGCCACTTAGTATATTACCGAACTGAATCGCACCATAAAATATTATGACCCAAAATGAATTCAAAGCAAAGATAGAAGATAAGAAAAACTCACAAATGAGATTGAGTAACCCGATTTCACATCTTTGAAGTCCTCAACCTCTAGGGAAGTTAAATGTTTGAAAATCTGAAGAAGAAATTATGAGTACAAATATACTAGTGTATAAGAACATGATAAAAGAACTATTTAAAATGTATTACAGAGCCCCTCTGGAAAATTCTTTGCTTTGAAAAACTAAAGGGAAATAGTTAGCATATAATCGATGAGTTGTATTAAAACCATAGTAAACTGACAATGTACATTAAACAATGTTGTAATAAAATGAACAACATCAGTAGTAATAGATTTCTGGACCACAGCACAAATAAATAAAACCCCAACCTTTTGATCTTCCTCACTCAAAAGCTCGCTAAGAGCAGGGTGACTCAGAAACTGCAAAGTAGAGGGAAAAAAAATCATTAATTTAAACAATTCATTAACTAGATTATAGACGACCATATAATCTCTTTTCAAAAGTTACAGGGAGAAACCCAGATCACTTACAGCAGTTAACCAAAAATCAGGAATAGATTTTATGATATCATTCCGCTTATCATACACTGGCTTGCGTATCTCATTGTACTTCTGCTCCACCTCCAAGACTTTATCACTGGCCTCCTCATTGATCTAGGATGCTCAGATAAACAATAAAAAAGTTAATACATTTCTCCAAGCAGCTAATTACTACTATGTGCTTATAACAATAACTGATCATACTTTAAACTCAAACCAACCAAAGTTACTTCTTTGTTTGGTTCCTCCATCTTAAAAGTATAGAGCCATAAGGTCCAAATGTAATGTAGAACAAAATAAACAGAGCATTTAACCCAAAAATAAATATTACAATAATAGCAGCCACAAACCCAAATTTCCCTATTCTATCTTAAATCAGAGGGTGGAGAAACTCACAATTGCTTATAATTCAAAAATAAAAAATACATACATACATATATACGACACAATCCTGACCCAAACCATCATATTTCTAATTAAATTCACACATGTTTAATAAGAGTTATGTCAATGATCCAAACCCCAATATGTTACTCGGGAAAAGCATGTTTATTAGTCAAATCAATTAATAAAAAAAATATACAGACATAACAAACAATCCTGACCCAGAAAATCATGTCTATTTGAATTCACGCATGTTTAATAAGAGTTGTGTCAGTGATCAAAACCCAACAATTTCAATCGGTAAAAGCACACAAGTAAATGATAATATGCACATATATAGATATATAATATATGTATACGGTTCAATTAAGCTTGATTTTCCAAATAATCACCAAAAACAGAAAAGTAAAAAAAGAATAAACTCTCTTAAAATTTTCGGGTTGTAAATTAGAATGCATTGGTTCAAGGACTCGGGCAATTTCACCTTTTCAAGCTCGTCTTGCATCTCCTGCAATTTCTCGATGGAAAGGACGAGCTTCTCATCGATTGCATCGGAATTTTGGTCTTCGCTTTTGTCAGCGAGTTTCGGCTTTTTGCCTTTGTCCTCCACAATCTTCATCTCTGGCAAAAACCCTAGTTCACCTTCTGAAGCTCCGCTAAAACCCTAGCGCCAGTGATTTTTTTGGTACTCGGTGAGGGAAGTGAGAGAAAGTGTGCGAGTGAGAGAGAAAAAAAAAAGGTTAGGGTTTTGGAGGGTTGAGATATTCTATATTGGAATAAAAGTAAACTGCTTTAATTCTACCAATCAAAACAAGACATGTCAGTAACGGGATGAGTTCATAGGATTCAAGTCTGTCCGTTTTAATGGTAGAATTTACATTCCGGTTTTTTTTTTTTTTTCAATTTAACTATTTATATGCGAATTTACTTTGCTAATGTTTCTATGGTTTTTTGCAATAAAAAAAGAAGGCCAATTATGTAATTCCTCTATTAGTTTTGAGGGATCACACACTTCAAGAACTCGTGGATAGATGGATTTAAGGATAGGCTGCATTTTTGGTATCTAATAGTTGTGAGTTGGCCATTGAAAAGTAAGGGTAAAAAAAAAGACTGAAATTGGTTACCGACTTTTTTTTGTGCCATTTTGTTTTTTATTTTCCTTTTGGTAAAGTAACTCGTGTCTTCTTCTTCACCAAATATCATTTTAGTCGTCTTCTTTTTTGTTATTTTTTCACCATCCCTTTTTTACATTCTCTTCTGTCTGTGTCGTTAACTCATTTATGAGGCAATCTTGTGATAGTTTGAATTGAAAACCGAGTTCCCTTTTCGGCATCAAAACTTGGCAAGGTCCCAAATTCATCATCTTCAAATCAGGCATACCTTCTCAGGCTTCACTCTTCTCCTGCTTTTGCAATGACCAATGGGTATAATTATAAGAACTCTTTTCTCCATTACAGTTGATATTTTTTAGTTTCGTGTTTGGATTTCATTGTACATCTATCTGTAATATCTTATGTGATTGTCTCTGTCTTGTTTATTGATTTTTTTTTTAATTTTTTGGGATTGGTTATGGTCTGTTATGTTGGCTGAACTTTTATAATCTCAAATTATACTTTTGATGCTCTCAATTGCTTTGTTTAAATTTTTGTTAGATCTATTCACTTTTATATGGGTGGATTTGTCATGCATGAAATTATGTTGACCAACATGTGTAGTGGTGATTATAAAAAATGCAATGGATTGAATAGACACATTAATTAGTGAGAATAATCTACAAATCAAAAAGTATTTTTTATGTTATAAAGGAATTTGAGAATTGGAAGTGATCCAGCAGTAAAAGATTTAGCATAGCATTTGATGTTCTGATTTGTTTCTTCTATTTAATATACTTTGCATTTGATCTATTTTGGTGATATTATAATACATATGGTTCAAATTTTGAGTGTCTTTGGCGTTAATAAAAGATTAAGGACATAACTAGGTTTTTTGTAATAATCTTGTGATTTTTTTCTTTTGTTATTCGTATTGATTTTTTTTTTTTTTTTTTTGCTTTTATCATATAATTATGAGTAATTATATCAACTATGATAAAAATAAAAAAGAAAAGCTTCATATGATGGAAGTTCCACCACGGTTTCAATTCATGTGTTCTTCTTTGCTCTTCATGTGGCTTCTTTGCTCTTCTTTGCTCTTCATCTGTTCTACTTCTGCCTTTACAACACACTTATTATTTCCAGTATTGTCTATTTTTCATAATTCTTAGAACTCTTATACATAGTTGTTGTGATTGTATTCTACATTTTATTTCATCTAGATTTAAAGAGGTGTGAAGTGTTTATGATTGTAGTATCGAAGTATTTCATTCCGCTAATATGAGGACAACCCCAGAAACTTGTAGAATGCACTGGAATACATTGAACGATATAACTAGAAAAAACTTGGTAATAAATATACGTATATCCTTTTTCCTTTTGGCAACAAATGTTTTGAGTTGTCATGTTTGTGAGTGTCTTTTTGCATTCCTTGAAATCTTAAATTCTACATTTCTTGTCATCTAGATTTAGAGAAGTGTGAAGTGTTTATTATTTTTAGACCCTAGGTCACCCTACTAATGGTTTATCATTGTTTTTTATTTTTTGAAGAGACTGACAGAAGCATAATATGTTCTATATTTAATAAAAGGGTCCTGCATTGTGACTAAAATGGCAGCTGCAATGTAATTGTTCACCAAGTTACTAAAATTAATTATAGCATTCATTAAACCAACAAAACTTAAAGTTGCAAAAAAGAGTGAAAATTCTTAATTAGGAATAACTTTAGCATTGAAGTATCTCATGTTGGGGTTTTATGCCCTAAATAAAACTCAAATTCTTTGTAATCTCATTTTATTATCAATAAAATAATAGAAATCATTTTTTGACTTGGTCAATCACTTTACTCACATGTTTTATTTTCATGATTATTTGTTTAATATAAACTTCTATTAAATCCCGAGCATATAACTAATCTTATTTATAGTGACGTAATCACAGTGGAATATAAATATGATTATATGTTCAAAATAAGTCAGTCCTAAGATTAGTCAGTGCACAGGATTTACACTGACTTGCCAATCTACAATATGATCTACTTACACATTACAGTGTTATGTTCTTTCCAGAACATTAGCAAAGTAGATAAGATCGGATGTATTTGTTACATCGGACTGGACCGATATTGACAGTTGATAAGATAAGTAAACATACCGCTATTATCTATTTTAGTCATATCATATAGTTGACCATAGGTCAATTCAATCTCAATTCTGAGTGATTAGTATTCTAACTGGTTGTATTATTTGAGTTCTTTGACTTGTTCGTTACTAGTTTACCCTACGGACTAGCCTATACTTACATCTTGGGAACTCAGTAGTATAATTGAGTGGAAGTGTTAATCACAGATATGAACATCTATAGCTTCTGATGAAGAAGTGAAACGATGGTTTCCTTTTAGTTTGGTTCAAGGTGTTAAATGATAGAGATCTCATTTCAGTAATTAAATTAGTTTACTGAAATATCATTTACAAGGAACTAAGTGTTTTTAGGATAAAATACAATGAGGGGTAAAACGGTATTTTAGTCCTATCTCATTGTAGACCGTCTATAGAGGATTGAGTGACAATTATGGTTGTAACAATGGATAATTAATAGCGTATCTATATTTGTTATAGAGTGTTTTATGAATTCAAGAGTGCAATTCCAAGTCTATAGTAGAGTCATGAGGAATTAATAAGTTAGTAAATTTAGTTGTTAGATTTATGATAACTTATTGGAGCTTGATTTCATAGGCCCATGGTCCCCATTGTACCTTGGATAAAATCATCTAGAGAGTCTCAATTAATTGATTTAATCATCAATTAGAATTATCAAAGTTGACTATGTCAATTTTGGATAGTTTCACAGAGTTGTGTAATTTTGAGAAGAAAAGAGAAATTATGTCAGATTTATTAATTAAGATAAATTGGTATCTAAATAATAAATAAGTTTAAATCAAGGTTCAAATTATAAATAATTAATTTGATCAAGGATTTAAATAATTATTTAATTAATTAAATCAATAGAAAATAATACAGGTCTTGATTTTAAGTCCAATGGGCTTATAATCAAATGGGAAATTTCACGGGCCTAGAGCCTATGATAATTTCGACCTAGGGCTTCAAAATGGCTATTATTTTATTGATTTTTTAATTAAATTAAATGGCTTAATTGAGTCTATAAAAGGAGTGCTTAGAGAGAAGTCAAAACAGAAATTTGATAAGTCACAAGTCAGATTTTCTGATAGTTTTCGATTCTCTCTAAACACAAGTCCTTTTCTAAGCCACTTTGTTATTTTCTCTTCTTCTCTCTATATCTATCTCATGTGTTGAGAATTTCCCACACTAGTCTAGGTGGTTCTAAGGATACATTGGAAGATTATGAAGAAAATAGAAGATCAGTTCAGTTTCTTGATAATACTCTGCGACAGAGAGGAAACAAGAGTTAGAGAAACTGAAGGAATGACTCTTTAATTCCGCTGCGTATACTGTAAGTATTCTATTTTTTGTTTATCTTTGAATTCAATTTTAGAAACATGTTTTAGGCTATCTCGTATTAATTTGTTTAATATTAGATATACATGAAAATAAATAAAGATCGTGTATAAGCTAATCCAACATCTCATTCTGCTAATCTGAGGACACCCCAAAAACTAGCAGAATGCACTGGGATATATTGAGAGCTGTAATTGGAAAAGAGTTGGCAATAGATATACATATTTCCTTTTTCTTTTTGGCTTCCCATGCTAGGAGTTTCATGCTTGTGAGCATTTTTGTGCAATGCTTAAAAGATTAAGCATTTCTGTTGGGTATTTGTTCCATAATGCAGTGTTATTTCGTTCACCACTCTTTAGGAGTTTTAGCTTTAATACATGTGTAATAGATATAGGAATTATCATAAGTAGATGATATTACTTAGAAGTGAACAACATTATTCATCTTTTTTTTTAAATAAAATCAATTATTAGTCACAATTACTTACTCATTCCAACATATATTGGCTAATTATGTAGTCCCTCAGTTTCTTTTGAGGGATTACATGACTCAAAACCTTGTGGGTCGTTGGATAGTAAAATAACATTGATTTTTGGAATACAATGGTTAAGAGTTGGTTAATCAAAAGTAAGGGTAAAAAATGGGGTGAAACTGGTAACTAGTTGCTTTTTTCATTTTTGTTGTGCATTATTTTTTTTATGATATATTTATGGGGAGTAACTTGCTTTATCTTCCCTTTCCTTAGCGTGTGTGTGTTATTCTTTGCTTGTTGTCCACGATCTTTTTTTTTTTTTTTAAATCTTTCCTTTAATGATTTACTATCAACCATTTCGGTTGCTATTATTCGTTTTAATGGTTTGATTTGAAGATGGAGTTAGTTGTTTCCATTTACGACTTTTCAGATTGAAATCAAGTGAACTGAAGGAGCTTTCACTAATCTTCAGCTTATGAAGTGACGAACGGGTATAAAAGTACATGAAATATTTACTTTATGACTGTTCCATTGTGCATCTATTGATTTGTAGGTAGGTTTGAAAATATTTGTGTTTGATATATATATATATGTGTATAAAAAAAAAGAGTTTGTGTTTGGTTCACTTTTTGTTGTGATATGGAGTGTGGATATTTTAGTGTTTTAGATGTTGGTTAGGGTTGTGAATGAGCATAGTTTTCAAAATTATATATTTGTTGCCCTGAATTGGTTTGCTTGAATTTGTATTGGTTGTATAATAATTTTTACGTCTACATTTTGATTGAATATAGAGACATAATATATATCATAATGGTGAGACTTATTTAATCGGTGTATCAGTTTTATTAATTTGACTTGGAGGATAATGTAATGGAAAAAAAATTATATGGAATTTTTTGTTTAATTGTCACTTTATATCTCTCTTGTTTTGTTTAATTTATTTGATTTGCAAGTATAAATTATGTATGTTGTTAGTAGATCTGATTTGTATGAATGCTAGGTTTGTTGTAGTTATATAATGAAAAGAAGTGATGAAGTTAATGATGGAGAGGCATCATTTATTTGGAGTCGATGCTCCCCGGGTAGAGTTGTATATGTAATCAGTGAGCTTAGTAGCGAGCAAAAAAATTTAGTTATTGAAATTGGATTTGGTAGTTTGTTAGGTTTAAAGAAATGTAGTTTGAAACGCAAACTGATTCAGTGGTTGGTGGATAATTTCAATGTAGGTGATGGCTGTTTAAGAGTGAATGGAAAAATGTATGAAATGAGTAGCCATTTATTTTCATATATTATTGGTATATATGATGGGGGAGAACACCTATTGGATTTCAGATTTGATAATTGTTATGGGGAGCGAATATTGATAAGTTCTTTGGAAGAGAAGTTGAAATGTAACAGGAATACTGAGATGGAGTTTGTCCATTAGTTTTTGTTATTTGTCGTGAGTGTGTTCGTGATGCCTAACACAACCAATTATGTCAGTCGAGAGTTTGAGGCTCCAATATTAGCACTGAAGGACTTAGCTAGTGTGAGAATAATTAATTGGGCTTCAATGTCTTTTAAGTATCTCGTGACGGGTTTAAGTTCATTAAAAAAAAAGAGTTCAAAATATATTTCTGGGTGCTTATACTTTATGTAGGTAAATGAATGGTTAAGTAGAATAAATTTATAATTTTTTAAATTCATTTTTGAGTACTTTCAGTTTTGGCATTTATTTTTTTGATGATTTGCAGGTTTTCTACCTTCATCATATGCGATGCAATGAATCATTTGTAGATAGAAGCTTATGTCCAATTTGGTGGTGGTCTGAGTGTGAGTCTAGTCATATGATAGAGTGGATTGAAATGAACAGGGGATTAGGATCTTCGAGGGTATGTTAGTTTTTTTACGAACTATGCTTGCGAGGTTTTTTTATTTATTTATTTTAGTGTAGTGAATAATACATTTATTTTTTTCCTGTTTTAGATAACGATGCGAGAAATAGTAGGTGTATTTGATATGGATAAAGTTGTTTGCAGCCTATCTCATCTTTGAAGTAAGATTGAAAATTTGGAGAAAATTTGCTTAGAATTTCAGTTGAATGGGTTGAAGGAATGTAGTAAAGAGTGTGTTAACTTTAGATGCATGGGTGTAGGTACTGTGGAAAAAAATTATGATTGTAGTGATTCGAGGGATTTTGATCCTATGATTATGGAGTCAAATATTAGAAGTTTAGTAGGTAGTACCCATAAATATTTTGTTGCAGTTGATATTCAGTATACATAACATAATGAAAATATTGACAAAGTGGAGCGAGTTGAGAGGGTGAAGGATAGGAGAGGTGTTGTGTCAAGTTTATTGGAGTCAAATTTTAGTAATATGATCTCGTTGTATAAGAGTAGTGAATGTTTGAAGGTCAGTGCCTTCCATGTTGGAAATGTGCCCTGAAAGCATATGTAGTAGACATTGTTTTATGAAATAAATAAATAAATTGAATTTGTTATGCATATATTTTATGGACTATATTATTCTGTGATAATATTATGTAAATATCAGGAAAATTCCTAAGTTCATACATGTGATCTCAAACATGTATTGGTACGGGAGGATTGTGTTTGAGATAAATGAACTTGAATAGTTCGCAGTAAAATAAAGTTATGGAATATTTAGATTAATTACTGCAAGTACGGTCCACTAGTATTATGAATACATGTGATCTAGATCCGGATCACTAGTGTGGTAAGACACTTTAGTGGAGGTGCTTTATATATTAGAGAATATATAGAACTGGACCATATATGTTTATTAATACTTAGTTAAATACCGTTTCGAAGTATTAATTAAATATATCAACTGATGATCATATACAAATAGATCTTAATCCTGAAGTTACTATGAACTCCTGTTTATGTTATATGAGTTCTTTGATTCACTTGTTAGGGTCTGTCAAAATGATCAGGCTAGAAACTTTTATCTTGGGAACTCATTAATGTAAATGGCTGGGGACATAGTATACAGATATGGAATCTATGCCTTCTCGTAAGAGATTGAATGATGGTTCTCTTAAGGGTTGACTTTTGAGACTGAAAGGTTATTGAGCTCAAATTCATAATTTAGTTATGAATTAACCTTCACTAGTATAGTCAATGGTACTTAAGGAAACAAGAGATAATTAAAAGGGTAAAACGGTAATTTTATTCCCGATTAATTACGAACCATTATTAGAGGGTCAAGTTGTATGCAATGATTATATCAATGGACGCTTTATAATTATAAAGTACTCAGTAAAAGAAATGTCTATAATTACAAGAGTGTAGTCTCATATTTATAGTAGAATAATCATGAGATTAATAAATTAAGATTATTTAATTAAAGAGTTTAATTAATAATCTCAAATTTATTGGAGCTTGGAATTATAGGTCCATAGGTCCCAATTGCGACTCTATCAACACTGTTCAAGGTAAGAGTTGATATGAAGAGAAAAATAGTTTAAAGACATATTTAAGAAGAAATTTGTTCTTCAGGCCAAATATGCAATTGTATGATAATAGCGATTAATTAATTAATTATAAATTAGTTGTAGCCAACAAAATTAATTAATATTTAATTGTTGTATAATTTTCGAAATTATATTAAATAATTAAATTAATTTTGAAATTTAATTAAATAATTATAATTTTTGAAATTATAATAAATTAAATATTTATTTTCGAAAATATTGGATTTAATTAATTGGTAGAATTAATTAAATATCTTTATCCGAGTGGGAGATAATAATCTGATAAGTTTAAATTGGATTTGAATTTAAAAGATTAATATTTATTCAAATAATTAATTATATTTGATAATTAATTTAAATTTGAATTAGTTATCAGGTTGTTAGATCTTATCTGACAAAGCAGTTTGAATAAATAATTAAATAAAAATTGAAAAACCAGCATCCCTAAAATTAGGGAGGCTACACGTGCACACACAGTCCGACTGTGTGTGGCGTGTAGGGAAAATTTCAGGGATATGATTTTTAATTTTATTTATTTAATTAATTAATGGATAATTCAAAAATTGGATTTTTGGATTTTTTTTCATTAATAGAATAATTAATTAATTAAAAAGTAAATTGTAAAATGGTTACATATTTATTTTTAAATTTGAATATTTTCTTTTAAGTATGACTAATCAGAAAAATATTTAGATATGTGAGACAACTCAGAACATTCGCTCTGTGAAAAATAGAACGATAGTTTTCTCTCCCTGAAAAATAAAGAACCAATTCTCAGGCCTATTCTCTTGATCTCATGTGTTGAGTACATCAAGTAGAATCACAAATAAACTATCATTCATTCTCTAAGTCCCCACACACTTCTTGAGGTGTAGAGAACGCTTTGGAAGATCTTAGTGTGAGTACGTGGGAGCGGCTTGGATAGGAAGATCGTTCTAAATACAAAAAGATAGCAAGGACATTTGATAGACTTCAAGATGTATGATTTCTATTATTATCTTGCTTATGATTAATGTATGTATATTAATGGATCCGCATATTTAAAGGTAGTTTAAATATGTTACAAAATTATTGTTGTACACTGGGCCAACCCCACCACCATTCCACTGCGTATTAGGAAACTCGTTCCTAACATTCCATTTAAGTCATCTGTTGCGCGAAGAAGATTTTTGTTTGGCATTATACATGTTTCATCCTAAGCTAAGAGGAAGGTATGTTGTGTATATTTTGACATATACATTGAATAAGAATAAATTTAATCAACATTTCCGTTTAATTTTTTCCAATGTATTTTCTTATATTTTAAGTGAGTTGTTAGTGGAGACCTTGTTGGGGTTTTATGCCCTAATTAAAACCCAAATTCTTTATAATCTCATTTTATTATCAATAAAAGAATAGAAATCATTTTTTTGACTTGGTTAATCACTTTGCTCACATGTTTTATTTTCATGATTATTTGTTTAATATAAACTTCTATTAAATTCCGAGCATATATCTAATCTTATTTATAGTGACGTAATCACAGTGGAATATAAATATGATTATATGTTCAAAATAAGTTAGTCCTAAGATTAGTCAGTGCACAGGATTTACACTAACTTGCCAATCTACAATATGATCTACTTACACATTACAGTGTTATGTTCTTTCCAGAACATTAGCAAAGTAGATAAGATCGGATGTATTTGTTACATCGGACTGGACTAATATTGACAGTTGATAAGATAAGTAAGCATACCACTATTATCTATTCTAGTAAAATCATATAGTTGACCATAGGTCAATTTAATCTCAATTCTAAGTGATTAGTATTCTAATTGATTATATTATTTGAGTTCTTTGACTTGTTCATTACCAGCTTACCATACGGACTAACCCATACTTACATCTTGGGAACTCGGTAGTATAATTGAGTGGGAGTGTTAATCATAGATATGAACATCTATAGCTTCTGATGAAGAAGTGAAACGATGGTTTCCTTTTAGTTTGGTTCAAGGTGTTAAATGATAGAGATCTCATTTTAGTAATTAAATTAGTTTACTGAAATATCATTTACAAGGAACTAAGTGTTTTTAGGATAAAATACAATGAGGGATAAAACGGTATTTTAGTCCTATCTCATTGTAGACCGTCTATAGAGGATTGAGTGAAAATTATGGTTGTAACAATGGATAATTAATAGCGTATCTATATTTGTTATAGAGCGTTCTATGAATTCAAGAGTGCAATTCCGAGCCTATAGTGGAGTCACGATGAATTAATAAGTTAGTAAATTTATTTATTAGATTTATGATAACTTATTGGAGCTTGATTTCATAGGCCCATGGTCCCTATTGTACCTTGGATAAAATCATCTAGATAGTCTCAATTAATTGATTTAATCATCAATTAGAATTATCAAAGTTGACCAGGTCAATTTTGGATAGTTTCACAGAATTGTGTAATTTTGAAAAGAAAAGAGAAATTATGACAGATTTATTAATTAAGGTAAATTTGTATCTAAATTAATAAATAAGTTTAAATCAAGGTTCAAATTATAAATAATTAATTTGATAAAGGATTTAAATAATTATTTAATTAATTAAATCGATAGAAAATAATAAAGGCCTTGATTTTAAGTCCAATGGGCTTATAATCAAATGAGAAATTTCACGGGCCTAAAGCCCATGATAATTTCGACCTAGGGCTTTAAAATGGCTATTATTTTATTGATTTTTTAATTAAATTAAATGGCATAATTGAGTCTATAAAAGGAGTGTTTAGAGAGAAGTCAAACTATAAGTCACAAGTCAGATTTTCTGATAGTTTTAGATTCTCTCTAAACACAAGTCCTTTTCTAAGCCACTTTGTTATTTTCTCTTCTTCTCTCTATCTCTATCTCATGTGTTGAGAATTGCCCACACTAGTCTAGGTGGTTCTAAGGATACATTGGAAGATTGTGAAGAAAATAGAAGATCGGTTCAGTTTCTTGATAATACTCTGCAACAGAGAGGATACAAGAGTTAGAGAAACTGAAGGAATGACTATTTCATTCCGCTGCGTATACTATAAGTATTCTATTATTTGTTTCTCTTTGAATTCAATTTTAGAAACATGTTTTAGGCTCTCTCGTATTAATTTGTTTAATATTAGATATACATGAAAATAAATAAAGATCCTGTATAAGTTTTCCTAACAAACCCCACATTTTGTTGTGCAAAGGCTACATTTCCTAAGTTTAAGGCCGCAGTGTCATGTTGATCATAAGGTTTGTCATATTTTTGAAAATTTTGATAGTGTTATGTATATTAAAAATAAAAAATTGTGTTTATTAATTAATGTTTTTATTTTTTTCCTTAGATAATTGATGCCTATTCAAGTTTGTTATCTTTTATTAATTTGAGAAAATTAGTGGCAAGGAGTTTGGTGGAAGTTTCTTTCTCCCGGGATAGGTATTTTTATTTTTGATTATATCTATTTTAAATGTGTTAGGGTAAATAGAGGGAGATATGTTTTGAGATATCTGACTCGCTTTTAATTTGAGTTTTAGCTCATGCGAGATTCTTTTTGTGAGCTGGTTGTTAAGTAGTGTGAAGGCGGAGAAAAAGAATCGTGGAAAGATTTGATTGTGTGGATTGAATAGGTAGGGAGGAGTTAAATCAATAATTTTAAAAAAAATTGTCAGTAGTAGAGCTATACTATGTAGTCGTGGTTGTAACGACTATTTTTAAAACTTGTTTAGGTAGTTGTTCCTGTGATGGACGTCGTGAACAATCATTGGATATTGGTTGTAGTTAATTTAAATTAAAAAATTGCTACAGTTTGCGATTCTGTAGACGTTTTGAGACTACATATGCATAAGCAGGGATTAGTGCTTGAACTGGTAAATTATTTAATTTATTTGTTTTGTGTTAAATTGAATATATTTTTTTTATTTACAATTTTTTTTGTTTTTTAGTTAGGAGTGCTTGATGATTTGTTTTCATCACAATTAGCAGTTCATTTTGGTCCCAAATGGAAATTTTCAAAATTGATGATAATTCCTGGTCCTAGTTTACCCCAGCAGAGCGTACGTCAAGAGTGATTGCAGTGTATTTGTCATGAAATACATGAAAATGCTTTGTCAAGGACGAAATATGTGTGAAGAGGTTGGTCTTCAATTTAAAAGTATTAAGAAGTGAAAATATTTTAAATCGTATAATATGATTGACTATGTGTTTTAATTGTTTTTGGTAGTTTGACCCATATTTGGAGCGCCTAGCACTTTCGTTGGAGTTGTTGGTCGGAGATAATAACCTCCAAAGGTGTACCATCTTCGAAGAAGCTACTAAACACTATGAGGATGAAGTAAGAGGAGGAGAGATTGGTGATAAAAAAGCGCATTGTCGGTCTCCAGAGAAATTGTTACGTTGTTCCAAATTTTCAACTAAGAAAAAGCGAAGGAGATATTGGGTTAGGTTCAACAAGTACAAAAAAAGAAAACCTTTCAATGGAAGTGGAGATCTTTTATGGAGGAGGTAGAGTTTATGGGTATTAGGTGTTTCAATGATCTTGGTCTGATATAGGTTATTGAGAGGCTCTAATTGTAGAGGGGAAATTCATATCAGGGGGTTTGAGAATAAGGAAGGATGTTAAAATAAACATAGTTGGTGTGTAGAACAAGTACACTATATTACAATATGATGGAGTGGTTAGTAGCACTAATAGTATTAGTATTAGTATTACTATGAAATTAATTTTATTGTTTCCAAATTTGGTTAACTTGTGCTATCATACTTTATGCTAATTGCTTGGGCATCCTTATTTACAATGTTTTTGATGTTTTTTGTACAAAAAATCTACAAACTTTAAATATAGCAGACACAACAAATAAGTGAACCATTTTTTAAAAAAAAAAAAAAGAAAGAAAAAATACGAGTTTCGTATATGATATCATTTGATTATTTTTTTTTTCAAACCACTTTTTCAACATAATTAAGGAAACTGAGCATTTTATTTTACACTACATCCAAAATACGATGTCGCAGTTTACTTTGATCAATTGGTTTTGTATTTGTCATTTTAAGAGACGACAATGATCGAAAATAAATTAAATTTAGGGTTTCAACAATTCGTTAACTACTCCACACACCTATTACACAGTTTCCCTAGTTTGATCGGATTTTTTTTTGTTTTTTTCTAATACATTTTCAGGTTTGTTAAATAAGAACAAAATCATATTTCGCACTCATAATAACTTGTGGGTAGGCATATAACTGTTCCATTATTTATGTTAAATTTTAAATGGAAATTGGTGAATTTTTTTAATTTTACTTTGCATAAACATATAGTTGCAGAAAGTATTAATAGAATAATAAAAAAAAAAGAACTTTACACCAATACACCATTAACATACTGATTATATTTGGTAGGAACCGATCTATATGGAATAGTTATATAACCACATTTGATTAAAAATAAAAACAAATTAAAATTATCAATTTCACTAATGATATTAAATCATGTATTTATGTGAAATGATTGTAATTTTTGTTTATTTATTTTTCATTCTCAATTGAAAAGGAAAGGCTGTATAAATAATGTTTCTAATTTTTATTATGACTTCTTATTACAATCCAGTTTATACTTACAATAGTAATTTGGTAATCTTCTTATTTCAAACGAAAAAGTTTACGGAACATAAAGAAAATATTAAACTTACACTTAAAAATGATCATTAATTGTCAGTTCATTTTGGCCAATAAATTTCAATTTTCAGTTTTGGTTCAAGTTAATTACAAAACTTTATAAAATTAATATAATGTTATATTTAAAACACAATATTAGCTATTTAGATATTTAATTTATGCATAGATGAATGTCATTACTAGTTTTTAGAAAGCTAGTGGTCAATAACTAAAAAAGTCTTAACTATCCAATTAAAACAATTTAAAAACAAAAAAATCCAGTTTACATTCATCTAAATCATACTGAACTTGTTGAGTGGTAGATGCAGGAGTTCAAGGAGGGCCATAGCAGAGTAATTGCTTACAAATTGGTTGTGTAGATAACCTTTATAATTTGTATGCCAGGATTTTTAATGTATTTTAGATGATTTTCATTATTTTGTTGTTACAATGTCTAGGTATTCTACCTTCATCATGTGCGATGCAATGAATCATTTGTAGATAGAAGCTTATGTCCAATTTGGTGCTGGTCTGAGTGTGAAACTGATAAATTGATATAGTGGATTGATAGAAATGGGGGATTAGGATCTTCAAGAGTATGTCAGTAATTTATACAAAATGGAGGATTGTGGTGTTTTTTTGATAAAGTACATGAACAAATTTTCTGAAGGAATAAATATGTGTGACGAGGTTGGTTTTTCATTTAAACTTGTTGTATAAATGTGGTTCATGGTGAAGATGAATTATATGATGATGTTGTTTTCTTTATTATTGTGTTTAGTAGTTTGACCCACATTCGGATCGCCTGGAAGTGTCATTGGAGTTGTTGGCTGCAGATAATAACCTCCGAATATCAACTATTTTTAAAAATGCCACTTAACATCATAAGGATCAAATAAAGAAGGAAGGACGCATTGGAGGTGTCAGACAGGAGTGTCGGTCTCCCGTCACATTGGCACCTTCTGAGAAATTTTCAACTAAGAAAAAGCGAATGAGATAATGGCAAAGATTAAATAAGTACAAGAAAAGAAGAGTAAGCTATTCCAGGGTGGAGAATATTTAGCAGGTTTAAGATTGTGGTTGTTAATTTTTCTACCCTTGCTACTCATTCAATCTGCAATTGAATTCTACAATAGTGTTAGTATTTGAGAGTTAACACATTTGCAAAAGAAAAACATTTTCATTGGTTAGCTGTAAATCAATCTTAGTAAACTATATGGGAGTTCCAAATCCTAGTAAACTATATATGGGCCGAAATAGGATGTTATGATAATAAAGGTTAGTCCACGTTTTAAGTTTGCAAATGGAAATTTTAATAGTGTACCTATTAATTTTGCATAATCTCGTATAATTTTGCAAATGAATAATTTGGTATATTATAATTGTAGTTATTATTTACCTCTTAGTTTTTTTTACAGTTAAAAAACTTAGGCTTGCATTATGTAAGAATATCAGAGGTTTTCTTATTTTTTGTTTTAAGCTACATAATGTAGTAGCATGATTTTCTATCATACTACTATTGTGATGCAAATTTCCTTATTAGGCAAAGGTTTTTTATTACTAATAGATTAGTATATGAATATATTTAAAATATATTTTCCACCAATCTCTTAATTATCTTATTAGAATTTAAGGACTTTGTTAACAAAGATAGTACTGAAATAATGAATATAGAACAAACTATAACGATCACGCCAAAATATGAATTCTTCAGACTATGGGCTCCCGCAAGTTCACATAGAGGAGTAACACCATTGCAATACAGTAGGACCATTCGGTAGTTATAAGATGTAGATTAATTAAGGTTCCTCCTTACAAAAAATAAGCAAAAGGCATCACCGCCGTGCCAAAATACAAATGAAGATGTCAAGGTTGAGTGCATTCTCCACTAACACATACCATGAAAAGTAATCAACCACCATCACCCTTAAAAACCATAATTCACAAAACATTAGGCAATGGTGTTTAAAGTACTAGTCCTAACTACATCGAATTAATTTGGATTACCCTTGTTGATTCTTGTAGAATGACGTTGTGAAGGAGCACCGTGAATTGGAGTATCAGTGCCAAAGAAGGTGGCCATCTGATCACATAGGCCCCCAAGTTTGTCGTTAAAGTGCATTTGCTTTTTTGAAATATCATCTAGTCTGGACATGGTATATTGTTGAAATAGTTGTCGCCCAATAATTAGCATCGGCTCCGAATGTTGTACAGATTCATAGGAATAGGATGCCTCACTTAAAGTGTTGCAACCATACGGACAGTAAGACCCACTGTGTTGCGAGGGTTTGCCTGTCCAAAGAACCAATTAGATCATGTTATCAGGGTATAAAATGTATTCGTAAATTTTTAACATGGACATTTGGTCTTCCTAAAATCTCAATGGTAGACAAATTTAACTTTTATTTACAGAATTTCTAAAGATATCAATTTATAAGATATGTCAATGTCGATGTGATGGTCTCGGCGAACACAATATTTATCAAACACATTTCTTAATCATTTATTTAAAATTACTAAATTTATAATGAAATTATATATGTAAAATAATTTATTATATATCAGTGATCTGAGTTTATACATACTAAACATACCTCCCTTTCGCTTTCGATGCTCATGGGTTTCATTCCTCTTGCGCTTTTTATTCTCCAAATGTTGATCTTTAACTTTGGCATCGTCGGATTCACTTGAAACTTCAACCATAACCTTCTTACCAGGGTTGGTAACCATCTTCACAGAGGTGGACCTATTCCCTCAACCACGCCGCTTCGATACAAGCATCCCGGAACCAGTTTCCTTTTTTGGAGGTCGTTCATATTCCCTAGAGTATGAGGAAGAACTGTCTACAGAATCCCAACAGTTACTCGGTCCCGCAAACCGGCTTGCTCGAACCTTATACTTCGTGTTTTTTTTAGCCATTTGTTATGAGAAATGGAAACTAGAGGTTTCAAAACTAGGGTGAGAGAGAGCAAATGTGGAGGGAGGTACAACTAATAAAAAAAGTAGAGGATAGTGTGTGTGTAGGTGAAAAGGCTTCTCTACATCAACTAAAGCCATACGACAATTTTAATGATGGACTGTGTCGATTCAGAGCATTTGGAAACCGTAACAAGTCCTCTCATAGGACCACTGAAGCAGTTGTATTTCCAATTACAATTATTGCTGAAATGACATGTGCTTTTTATATATTTTTTAAGACATTAATGAATCCTCTTTTGTAACAAGACCAGATATAAGGTTACTACCATTAAGATCAAGTACTATCATATTTGTATTAGGGAAGGTATCCCAGTACGGGTCAAGTACCAAAAACGTGTTAAACATTGGATTAAAAAAACTTCTTATCCTTCCCACCAGAAACTTCTATATTCAAATGGGATTCAAGTAAAGGAATCTTACGATTTTTAAGATGTTATAAAAACACACCATAAATAGCCACATTCAATTTTATGTGTAGGTTACATCCCTTACTTATACACATTATAATTGACGTACTATATGGTGTATTAAATGGTTTTTTGTTTAATTTTTTTTAAGTTGAATAGTCTATACTTTCTTAGAATCCACTTCAATCAGAGTAATTTGTACATGACCAGTATAAATTCTTTTATATAATATTTTGATTTCGGTTAATGCCAGCCACCATTCTAGATGAAGGATAAAAATCCTAACTTACAATAATTACTTTCTTCCAAAATGAACAATAACAGTAAAATCCCAAACAAGCATACTCATCCAAACTAGTAGACACTTAACTTCCTATAAGTAAAACACACATAATCCTAAATTAATAACTTGACAAGTTGATAATAAACATCCAAAGTTTTCTTGAAAAGCAAATTAGTAGACAGTCTCCATAGATGGACCCAATAAAACTAAAATTAAAGCATACATTAAGAAGCAAGACAGACAATTCTAGTCAACAACAACCGCCACTATAATCTTCCTCCATTGCCGCAGTGGGGAGAAGTTGTCCAATACGGAGGACAAGGAAGTCACTGTAGCTCTTTACAGCTTCCGCCTTCAGCTCCCCCAGTCCTTGTTGGAAGCATTCGAACAAGGCTTGCCATTGCTCTTCTTTATTTGTCAATTGAGATGCTAAAACATCTCTTTGTCTTTGAACTTCACTTAACGCATTCTGAATCTCACCATAACCCTTGTGCAGAACAACTAGTTCTTCATCCCTTTTCTAGTTTTCCACTTTAAGATGGCAGATCTCATAGTCACCCTGATCAAGCTCTCCTATCAACCCGTTAATGTATATTAAAGGGTCTTTAGGCAGCACTCTAACCCGGGATCGACATAGTCCTTCAACCTCTGCTCTATATGTTGCGACAAAATCTGGGGCAGTGTTTTGGAACTCCTTATTGCATGAGTCTATGGATTCATCAGATGACATCGCCATGTCGGATGTTCTGAGTGAGAATCAAATTGGCAAGACTTGTTCACGTTTCTACTTTCGTTTTAACTTGTACTGTATGATGTTTTACTTTGGTGAGGACCAGGAGTAGGGGGTTTGGGTAACTCTGTGTTTGGTTCTATGTAGTGTTAACCTAAAAAAATAAATTTAATAAAGCAAGGGACCTTGTTACGTGTACTTGCCTACCCTAGACACCTCTACAATTTTTTTGAGAGCCTATAGTGTGTTTTGGTGTTCATGCCAGCATAAATCATGGCTTTTCATATGAATTGTACGCTATAGGCCTAAGTAGGAGCCAGTCAAACATATTGGACAAGCTTCCTCTTCGTACTAGGCTTCCAATTCAAATGCTAGGTTGATGCATTGACATAGGTGCAACATCTACATGAATGAAAATACAGTTTTATTGATTTATAAATGTAACGACCCAAAATACCTAATATGGCTCAAGGGCCTTGATTAGTGTGCCGAGAGGGCATAATTGGTTTATGTGTGAATTTATTGATTTAACGTATGTTTATATGAATATAAATGTGATTATATGCTATAATTGTGAGAACCACATTATTATGTGGGTAAATCTGCAGCATGCGACTTGAGGCGATCCTAGGGAGCTAGCTAGCGGGAAAGTCACAACGGGGCTTAGTAGTTGACCTCGGGTAAGTCAAGGGGAATTTTAAGTATTGGGTGGTTATTTAGGTTATCGGGTTATGGAAATAAATAATTGGAGATATATTTGAGGTTAGGAAGTCTAGGTGGGAATATTGGGGAATTTTACCATTTTGCCTCGGGAAAGTTTCCGGTACCCTGAGCCTTGGGATTAACTTAATTATCTAAGGATAGACTAAATAGAAACTCATAACTCAGTGGAAACCAAGGAACCGACGTACTCTCCTTCTCTCTTTCTCTCTCAAAGGAAACCATTGGAATCCAAGGGAAACTCAGCTGGAAACTCTGTGATTTGAGCTAGAGTTTTGAGGGATTAGCTCAATTTTAGCAAGGGAATTCAACCAGGACTGAGGTAAGGATTGAATCACACTTTTTGTTGTTGAAATTATGTGGTTTTGATTGAGTTCTAAGAGGTTTTTGCGTTTTGAATTTGAAGACTGAATTGAAGCTAGGAACTTGGAAGTTAGCTCAGAAATTTCTTAGAGAATTGATTCTGCAGTGAAGGTAAGCTCGAATTTATGATTTAATGGCTGAACTTTAGTGTTTCCATGGATGGTTTTGATGTCTTAAGCTTTTGAATTTCAAAGATTGAAGTGAGATTTTGGTGAGTCTCTTGGCTAAGTTTTTGTTGGGTAGTGTAGCTGGAATTGTATTAGAAGTTTTGTGATAATTGAGTTGTGGAATCGGGATAGTTTTGGATGGTTTTGAGAGTAAAAAAAATGGAGGTTTTTCTGGGTTCGAAGAGGTCGGGCCGCAACATAGTTCTTAGTGAGTTGCGGCCATTTGAAGCTGATGCATGCTGAGGAAGGAGGGCGGGCCGCGGCATGGGGCCTGTAGGGCCGCGGCCCGTGTCTGGTTTCGGGCGTGGGGGAGCCTCTGGTTGGGGCCATGCCGTGGCATGGGAGGCTTATGTCGCATCCCATAAGGGATTTTGGGATTTTGGGACTTTAAGCATGGGAATTTAACCTAGGGTGCTCGCGATTGAATCTACTACCGTGTTTGGTGGAATTCAATGTTCTGGAGACTAGAATTTTATCTAGAAACCCTTTTACGATTATTGATGGTATCCCTTATCTTGGTTGTGACTAGGTTCTAAGCTAGGGCTCTGGAATCGGATCGTGCTCAAGAGGCATCGCTCATGACTAGTTTATTTGGAAACTAAAGGTAAGAAAACTACACCCGATTGTGGATTTATAATGGGACTAAGGGTTCCCTATTTTGTATGCTTTGAAAGGATGGTATTATGCCATGTAAATAGTAAACCAACGACCTAGGAGTTCCGAAGTTTACACTAGCGCACAGGGCATGGCTCGACCACTTGTAGCTGAGGACAGCTTAATATGCACTGAGATCGGTTTAAGCGGGCCGGAGTCAGTGGGATAAACAGAGGGTGCAGCCTAAGGTGTCGACCCTGATTATTATGTGATTTGCTTGTTATTATTGATTGGTGGATTGTTATGCTGTATAGCTAGGTGATGATTAGCTGATTCTTTGGTTGAGTCTTCATGCTTTGTAATTACTGTGGTATGTTAGGTGTATGAACATGCTTAAAAGGGTTATCCAAATGTTATTATTGCTTGTTATGTAATATGATATGTTTTCTTGCTGGGCCTTGGCTCATAGGTGCTTCGTAATCTTCATGCTTTGTAATTACTGTGGTATGTTAGGTGTATGAACATGCTTAAAGGGTTATCCAAATGTTATTATTGATTGTTATGTAATATGATATGTTTTCTTGCTGGGCCTTGGCTCACGAGTGCTTCGTGGTGCAAGTAAAGGCAAGGGCAAGCTTGATCAGCCCTGATTCGGAGAGCTCTGAGAGCAGAATGTACATGATCAGCTGCTTAGCCGCCACGGTTAAGAGGGTGACATGAACAGGAGAGCCAGAAACGTCTGTTTTGCCTTAGAGTGACTAATGGTTGTTTAAACTTTGGAAATTTTGTAAACTGACTTTTGAACGCTGTTCCTTTTTGGGATCCCATGTGTAAAAATGTTTAGTTATATGAAATGTACATTTTGAGACCAAAACCTTTTAACCCTAGTACTTTAATGGTTTCAGTGACACGTTTTTAACTAAATGACTTGATTAGCAAGTCCTGAACCTTTATAAGTACACAGTGTAGTGGTCTTGGCTATCCAGGGCGTTACAACTTGGTATCAGAGCATCCTAGGTTTAAGGGTTCATGAAGATCGACTGGACATGTACATTCGCTGGTAGAGACAAGCTCGATTCAGGGTTTGGTAATGTGTATATATGCTTATATGCTTGTATGCTTGGAATGAATTGTGAACGTTGTTATTTAGTAAATTAATAGGAAGCATGAGATACTGATAGGGCCTGGCCCCTGACTGCTGTATGAAAATATTAAGGCATGCTTATTAGCATCGCTGTGCATGTAAATGGATATTTGAATAATTAACTGCATATCGTGTATGGATGAATGCTTGTATCATAGCTGTTGTGTGGAAAAGTTGGGGCATGCTTATTAGCAGCCGGTGCATGTGGATAAATGCCTATATCTTGATTGTTTGTGATTGGTTATGTTCCTTTGGTGGATTTTGGAGAATCTTTTACCTTGTCGTCATGGTCTGATTGCCGAGTCGTTGATTGCAGATTGACTTGGATAGCTATGTGTCCAAGAAAATCTACACGACTAGCCGGCACTAGGTCTGAGACCGGGGGTGATGACCAGGGCCAAATTCCTCCGCCAGTCCCTGAGAACTGGCAGCAACTCATGGCAGATATGCAAGCTTAGCTGCAGAGCCAGGATGAACAGATCCGTATTTTGTGACAATATGCTCCATCAGGGAGTGCTGCCCCTATCGTACCACCTGCAGTGGTACCAGTTGTACAGTTAGAGGAGGTTGGGAACAGGTGGGAGTCGTTATATGAGCGGTTCAGGAAGCAGCAGCCCCAAATCTATGAGGGTGGACCTGATCCATTAAAGGCCGAGCAATGGCTGACTATGATTACTACTATCTTGGATTTCACGAGGATAGAGGGACATGATAGAGTGGCCTGTGCCACATATATGTTGAGAGAGGATGCCTGCATCTGGTGGGAAGTGGCCTCACAAACCAGGGATGTTACCGCATTGAGTTGGGAAGGATTTAAAGATTTGTTCAGTCAGAAGTACTATAATGTTGCCATCAGGGCAGCAAAGGTTAATGAGTTCGTTGGGTTGGTTTAGGGCAGCATGAAAGTTACAGAATATGCCCTGAAGTTTGACAGACTCACGAAGTTCGCACTAGACCTTGTGCCTACAGATGCAGCCAGGAAAGATAGGTTTATTAAGGGGCTTAATGCTATGATAGCCCAGGATGTTAGGATTACAATGGTACCTAGAGGAACAACTTATGCCCAGGCCGTTGAAAAGGCTCTTACCGCTGAGGAAGAGGAGAACAAAATTTGGAAGGAAAGTGCAGTGCGGCGCGAGGGTCGTAGGGTGGTGCCTCCTTATTTTGGGTTAGGTAGGGGCGGAGGTCCCAGTGATTTCAAGAGAAAGACCCCTGACACTTCGACCGCTGCTGGTCCTGATAGGTGGGGTCGGGGTGGTCAAGGTGGCCGTCAGGGGGGCAGTGAACCATGGAGGAGTTATCCAGAGTGCCCAAGGTGTAGAAGACGCCATCAGGGTGAATGTCGGGCCAAGGCTTGTTATGTATGTGGCATGGTGGGGCATCTCAAGAAGGACTGCCCAACAGTGAAGAAAGGGGAAGCATGAAAGGTGGATAGCTTGACTCCAGCTCGAGTATTCACTTTGACACAGGCAGAGGTCGAGGCTAGTCCTTCGGTGGTGACAGGTCAGCTTTCTAGCTCTGGCTCTCCTTTTACTGTATTGATTGATTCTGGTGCTACACATTCCTTTGTTTCTAGTAAAGTGATTGATAGACTGTGTAGACCTA